>NW_027099371.1:0-96268 GCF_031753505.1 Anomalospiza imberbis
AATGGTCCGTAGTGGTCCATACTGGGCCGTACTGCTCCGTACTGGTCTGTACTGGTCCGTTCTGGTCCATACTGGTCCGTACTGGTCCGTACTGGTCCGTACTGGTCCGTACTGGTCCATACTGGGCCGTACCCACCCGTACCGGTCCATTCCAGTCCGTACCGGTCCATACCGGTCCGTACCGGCCCGTTCCTCTCCGTTCTGGTCCGTTCCGGTCCGTTCATGTCCGTACTGGTCCGTACTTGTCCATACTGGTCCATACTGGTCCGTACTGGTTTGTAGTGGTCCATACTGATCCATACCGGTCCATACTGGTCCGTACTGGTCCGTACTGGTCTCTACTGGTCCGTACTGTTCCGTACTGGTCTGTACTGGTCCATACTGGGCCGCACTCGTCCGTACTGGTCCATACTGGTCCGTACTGGTTCATACTGGTCCATACCGGTGCATACCGGTCCGTTCTGGTCCGTTCTGGTCCGTACCAGTCCGTTCCTCTCCGTTCTGGTCCGTTCCGGTCCGTTCATGTCCGTACTGGTCCGTACTTGTCCATACTGGTCCATACTGGTCCGTACTGGTCCGTACCCGTCCATACCGGTCCGTACCTATCCGTCCCCATCCGTACCGGTCCGTTCCGGTCCGTACCGGTCCATACCGGTCCGTACCGGTCCGTTCCTCTCCGTTCTGATCCGTTCCGGTCCGTTCATGTCCGTACTGGTCCGTACAGGTCCATACTGGTCCGTACTTGTCCATATTGGTCCACTGGTCCGTACATGTCCGTAGTGGTCCATACAGATCCATACCGGTCCATACTGGTCCGTACTGGTCCGTACTGGTCCGTACCCGTCCGTACTGGTCCGTACCTGTCCGTACCCATCCGTACCGGTCCGTTCCGGTCCGTACCAGTCCATACCGGTCCGTACCAGTCCGTTCCTCTCCGTTCTGGTCCGTTCCGGTCCGTTCATGTCCGTACTGGTTCGTACTGGTCCATACTAGTCCGTACTTGTCCATACTGGTCCATACTGGTCTGTACTGGTCCGTAGTGGTCCATACTGATCCATACCGGTCCATACTGGTCCGTACTGGTCCGTACCGGTCCATACTGGTCCGTACTGGTCCGTACTGGTCCGCACTTGTCCATAGTGTTCCGTACTGGTCCGTAGTGTTCCGTTCCGGTCCGTACCGGTCCGTACCCGTCCGTACCGGTCCTTACCTGTCCGTACCGGTCCGTCCCCGTCCGTTCCGGTCCGTACTGGTCCGTACTGGTCCGTACTGCTCCGTACTGGCCATACTGGATCGTAATGGTCCGTAGTGGTCTAAATGGGACGTACTTGTCCATACTGTTCCGTACTGGTCTGTACTGGTCCATACTGGGCCGTACTCGTCCGTACTGGTCCATACTGGTCCGTACTGGTTCATACTGGTCCATACCGCTGCATACCGGTCCGTTCTGGTCCGTTCTGGTCCGTACCGGTCCGTTCCACTCCGTTCTGGTCCGTTCCGTACTGGTCCGTACTTGTCCATAGTGTTCCGTACTGGTCCGTAGTGTTCCGTACTGGTCCATACTGGTCCGTACCGGTCTGTACCGGTCCTTACCTGTCCGTACCGGTCCGTACCAATCCGTTCCGGTCCGTTCCGGTCCGTGCCAGTCCATACCGGTCCGTACCGGTCCGTACCGGTCCGTATTGCTCCGTACTGGTCCATACTGTTCCGTAGTGTTCCGTACTGGTCCGTAGTGTTCCGTACTTGTCCATACTGGTCCGTACCGGTCTGTACTGGTCCTTACCTGTCCGTACCGGTCCGTACTGGTCCGTTCTGGTCCGTTCCGGTCCGTACCGGTCCGTTCCTGTTTGTACTGGTCAGTACTTGCCCATACTGGTCCATACTGGTCCGTACCGGTCCGTAGTGTTCCGTACTTGTCCATACTGGTCCGTACCGGTCTGTACTGGTCCTTACCTGTCCGTACCGGTCCGTACTGGTCCGTTCTGGTCCGTTCCGGTCCGTACCGGTCCGTACCGGTCCGTACCGGTCCGTACCGGTCCGTTCCTCTCCGTTCTGGTCCGTACCGTTCTGTACCGGTCCGTACCGGTCCGTACCGGTCCATTCCTGTTTGTACTGGTCAGTACTTGTCCATACTGGTCCATACTGGTCCGTACTGGTCCGTAGTGGTCCGTACTGGTCCATACTGGTCTGTAGTGGTCCCTACTGGGCCGTACAGGTCCGTACCGGTCCGTACCGGTCCGTACCTGTCCGTAATGCTCCGTACTGGTCTGTACTGGTCCATACTGGTCCGTACTCGTCCGTACTGGTCCATACTGGTCCGTACTGGTTCATACTGGTCCATACTGGTGCATACCAGTCCGTTCTGGTCCATTCTGGTCCGTACCGGTCCGTTCCTCTCCGTTCTGGTCCGTTCCGGTCCGTTCATGTCCGTACTGGTCCGTACTTGTCCATACTGGTCCATACTGGTCCGTACTGGTCCGTAGTGGTCCATACTGATCCATACCGGTCCATACTGGTCCGTACTGGTCCGTACTGGTCTGTAGTGGTCCGTACTGTTCCGTACTGGTCTGTACTGGCCCATACTGGGCCGCACTCGTCCGTACTGGTCCATACTGGTCCGTACTGGTTCATACTGGTCCATACCGGTGCATACCGGTCCGTTCTGGTCCGTTCTGGTCCGTACCAGTCCGTACCGGTCCGTACCTCTCCGTACCCATCCGTACGGGTCCGTTACGGTCCGTTCATGTCCGTTCTGGTCCGTTGCGGTCCGTTCATGTCCTTACTGGTCCGTACTTGTCCATACTGGTCCGTACTGGTCCGTAGTGGTCCATTCCGGTCCGTGCCGGTCCGTACCGTTCCGTACCGGTCCGTACTGGTCCATATTGCTCCATACTGGTCCATACTGTTCCGTAGTGTTCCGTACTGGTCCGTAGTGTTCCGTACTTGTCCATACTGGTCCGTAGCGGTCCGTACTGGTCCTTACCTGTCCGTACCGGTCCGTACCGGTCCATTCCGGTCCGTACCGGTCCGTACCCGTCCGTACCCCTCCGTACCGGTCCGTTCCGGTCCGTACCGGTCCATACCGGTCCGTACCGGTCCATTCTTCTCCGTTCTGGTCCGTTCCGGTCCGTTCATGTCCGTACTGGTCCGTACAGGTCCATACTGGTCCGTACTTGTCCATACTGGTCCGTACTTGTCCAAACTGGTCCGTACTGGTCCGTAGTGGTCCACACTGATCCATACCGGTCCATACTGGTCCGTACTGGTCCGTTCTTGTCCATAGTGATCCGTACTGGTCTGTAGTGTTCCGTACTGGTCCATACTGGTCCGTATCGGTCCCTACCGGTCCTTACCTGTCCGTACCGGTCTGTACCAGTCCGTTCCGGTCTGTACCTGTCCGTACCGGTCAGTACCCGTCCGTACCGGTCCATACTGGTCCGTACCCGTCCGTACCGGTCCGTACCGGTCCGTGCCGGTCCGTACCGGTCCGTACCGGTCCGTACTGGTCCATATTGCTCCATACTGGTCCATAGTGTTCCGTAGTGTTCCGTACTGGTCCGTAGTGTTCCGTACTTGTCCATACTGGTCCGTACCGGTCTGTACTGGTCCTTACCTGTCCGTACCGGTCCGTACTGGTCTGTTCTGGTCCGTTCCGGTCCGTACCGGTCCGTTCATGTCCGTACCGGTCCGTACCGGTCCGTTCCTCTCCGTTCTGGTCCGTACCGTTCTGTACCGGTCCGTACCGGTCCGTACCGGTCCGTTCCTGTTTGTATTGGTCAGTACTTGTCCGTACTGGTCCATACTGGTCCGTAGTGGTCCGTACTGGGCCGTACAGGTCCGTACCGGTCCGTACCGGTCCGTACCGGTCCGTACCGGTCCGTAATGCTCCGTACTGGTCTGTACTGGTCCATACTGGGCCGTACTCGTCCGTACTGGTCCATACTGGTCCGTACTGGTTCATACTGGTCCATACCGGTGCATACCGGTCCGTTCTGGTCCATTCTGGTCCGTACCGGCCTGTTCCTCTCCGTTCTGGTCCGTTGCGGTCCGTTCATGTCCGTACTGGTCCGTACTTGTCCATACTGGTCCATACTGGTCCGTACTGGTCCGTAGTGGTCCATACTGATCCATACCGGTCCATACTGGTCCGTACTTGTCCGTACTGGTCTGTAGTGGTCCGTACTGTTCCGTACTGGTCTGTACTGGTCCATACTGGGCCGCACTCGTCCGTATGGTCCATACTGGTCCGTACTGGTTCATACTGGTCCATACCGGTGCATACCGGTCTGTTCTGGTCCGTTCTGGTCCGTACCAGTCCGTTCCTCTCCGTTCTGGTCCGTTCCGGTCCATTCATGTCCGTACTGGTCCGTACTTGTCCATACTGGTCCATACTGGTCCGTACTGGTCTGTACCCGTCCGTACCGGTCAGTATCTCTCCGTACCCATCCGTACCGGTCCGTTCCGATCCGTACCGGTCCATACCGGTCCGTACCGGTCCATTCCTCTCCGTTCTGGTCCGTTCCGGTCCGTTCATGTCCGTACTGGTCCGTACAGGTCCATACTGGTCCGTACTTGTCCATATTGGCCCACTGGTCCGTACATGTCCGTAGTGGTCCATACTGATCCATATCGGTCCATACTGGTCCGTACTGGTCCGTACTGGTCCGCACTTGTCCATAGTGTTCTGTACTGGTCCGTAGTGTTCCGTACTGGTCCATACAGGTCCGTACCGGTCCGTACCGGTCCTTACCTATCCGTACCGGTCCGTACCGGTCCGTACCGGTCCGTACTGGTCCGTACCGGTCCGTTCCTCTCCGTTCTGGTCCGTTCCGGTCCGTTCATGTCCGTACTGGTCCGTACTTGTCCATACTGGTCCGTACTTGTCCATATTGGCCCACTGGTCCGTACATGTCCGTAGTGGTCCATACTGATTCATATCGGTCCATACTGGTCCGTACTGGTCCGTACTGGTCCGCACTTGTCCATAGTGTTCTGTACTGGTCCGTAGTGTTCCGTACTGGTCCATACAGGTCCGTACCGGTCCGTACCGGTCCTTACCTATCCGTACCGGTCCGTACCGGTCCGTACCGGTCCATACTGGTCCGTACCGGTCCGTTCCTCTCCGTTCTGGTCCGTTCCGGTCCGTTCTTGTCCGTACTGGTCCGTACTTGTCCATACTGGTCCGTACTGGTCCGTACCGGTTCATACTGGTCCGTACCGGTCCCTACCGGTCCGTACTGGTCCGTACTAATCTGTATTGGTCCGTACTGGTCTGTATTCGTCCGTACTTGTCCATACTGTTCCGTACTGTTCCATACTGGTCCGTACTGGTCTGTACTGGTCCGTAATGGTCTATACTGGTCCGTACTTTTCCGTACTGGTCCGTAATGGTCCATACTGGTCCATACTGCTCCATACTGCTCCATACTGGTCCGTTCTGGTCTGTTCTGGTCCGCATTGGTCCATACTGGTCCGTACTGGTCCATACTGGTCCATACAGGTCCATACTGGTCCGTACTGGTTCGTACTTCTCCGTACTGGTCCGTACTGGTCCGTACTGTTCCGTACTGGTCTGTACTGCCCCGTAGTGGTCCATACTGGTGCATACCGGTCCATTATGGTCCTTTCTGGCCTGTACTGGTCCGTACCGGTCCGTTATGGTCCGTTCTGGTAAGTACTGGTCCGTACTGGTCAATACAAGTCCGTAATAGTCCGTAGTGGTCCATACTGGTCCGTACTGGTCCATACGGGTCCGTACCGGTCCGTATTGGTCCGTACTTGTCCTTACTTGTCCGTACCGGTCCGTACCAGTCCGTTCCAGTCCGTTCCGGTCCGTGCCAGTTCATACCGGTCCGTACCGGTCCGTACCGGTCCGTATTGCTCCGTACTGGTCCATAGTGTTCCGTAGTGTTCCGTACTGGTCCGTAGTGTTCCGTACTTGTCCATACTGGTCCGTACCGGTCTGTACTGGTCCTTACCTGTCCGTACCGGTCCGTACTGGTCTGTTCTGGTCCGTTCCGGTCCGTACCGGTCCGTTCATGTCCGTACTGGTCCGTACCGGTCCGTTCCTCTCCGTTCTGGTCCGTACCGTTCTGTACCGGTCCGTACCGGTCCGTACCGGTCCGTTCCTGTTTGTACTGGTCAGTACTTGTCCGTACTGGTCCATACTGGTCCGTAGTGGTCCGTACTGGGCCGTACAGGTCCGTACCGGTCCGTACCGGTCCGTACCGGTCCGTACCGGTCCGTAATGCTCCGTACTGGTCTGTACTGGTCCATACTGGGCCGTACTCGTCCGTACTGGTCCATACTGGTCCGTACTGGTTCATACTGGTCCATACCGGTGCATACCGGTCCGTTCTGGTCCATTCTGGTCCGTACCGGCCTGTTCCTCTCCGTTCTGGTCCGTTGCGGTCCGTTCATGTCCGTACTGGTCCGTACTTGTCCATACTGGTCCATACTGGTCCGTACTGGTCCGTAGTGGTCCATACTGATCCATACCGGTCCATACTGGTCCGTACTTGTCCGTACTGGTCTGTAGTGGTCCGTACTGTTCCGTACTGGTCTGTACTGGTCCATACTGGGCCGCACTCGTCCGTATGGTCCATACTGGTCCGTACTGGTTCATACTGGTCCATACCGGTGCATACCGGTCTGTTCTGGTCCGTTCTGGTCCGTACCAGTCCGTTCCTCTCCGTTCTGGTCCGTTCCGGTCCATTCATGTCCGTACTGGTCCGTACTTGTCCATACTGGTCCATACTGGTCCGTACTGGTCTGTACCCGTCCGTACCGGTCAGTATCTCTCCGTACCCATTCGTACCGGTCCGTTCCGATCCGTACCGGTCCATACCGGTCCGTACCGGTCCATTCCTCTCCGTTCTGGTCCGTTCCGGTCCGTTCATGTCCGTACTGGTCCGTACAGGTCCATACTGGTCCGTACTTGTCCATATTGGCCCACTGGTCCGTACATGTCCGTAGTGGTCCATACTGATCCATATCGGTCCATACTGGTCCGTACTGGTCCGTACTGGTCCGCACTTGTCCATAGTGTTCTGTACTGGTCCGTAGTGTTCCGTACTGGTCCATACAGGTCCGTACCGGTCCGTACCGGTCCTTACCTATCCGTACCGGTCCGTACCGGTCCGTACCGGTCCATACTGGTCCGTACCGGTCCGTACCGGTCCATACTGGTCCGTACCGGTCCGTTCCTCTCCGTTCTGGTCCGTTCCGGTCCGTTCTTGTCCGTACTGGTCCGTACTTGTCCATACTGGTCCGTACTGGTCCGTACCGGTCCATACTGGTCCGTACCGGTCCCTACCGGTCCGTACTGGTCCGTACTAATCTGTATTGGTCCGTACTGGTCTGTATTCGTCCGTACTTGTCCATACTGTTCCGTACTGTTCCATACTGGTCCGTACTGGTCTGTACTGGTCCGTAATGGTCTATACTGGTCCGTACTTGTCCGTACTGGTCCGTAATGGTCCATACTGGTCCATACTGCTCCATACTGCTCCATACTGGTCCGTTCTGGTCTGTTCTGGTCCGCATTGGTCCATACTGGTCCGTACTGGTCCATACTGGTCCATACAGGTCCGTACTGGTTCGTACTGGTTCGTACTTCTCCGTACTGGTCCGTACTGGTCCGTACTGTTCCGTACTGGTCTGTACTGCCCCGTAGTGGTCCATACTGGTGCATACCGGTCCATTATGGTCCTTTCTGGCCTGTACTGGTCCGTACCGGTCCGTTATGGTCCGTTCTGGTAAGTACTGGTCCGTACTGGTCAATACAAGTCTGTAATGGTCCGTAGTGGTCCATACTGGTCCGTACTGGTCCATACGGGTCCGTACCGGTCCGTATTGGTCCGTACTTGTCCTTACTTGTCCGTACCGGTCCGTACCGGTCCAACCGGTCCGTACTGGTCCGTACTGGTCTGTACTGATCCGTACCGGCCAGACTGGACCGTAATGGTCCGTAGTGGTCCATACTGGTCTGTACCGGTCCCTACTGGTCCGTACCGGTCTGTACCGGTCCGTTCCGGTCCGTACCGGTCCGTACCGGTCCGTACCCGTCCGTAACGGTCCGTTCCAGTCCGTACTGCTCAGTACTGGTCTATGCTGGTCCGTACCGGTCCGTAATGCTCCGTACTGGTCTGTACTTGTCCGTACTTGTCCGTACCGGTCCGTACTGGTCCGTACCGGTCCATACCGGTCCGTACCGGTCCGTTCTGGTCCGTTCTGGTCCGTTCCGGTCCGTTCATGTCCGTACTGGTCCGTACTTGTCCATAGTGATCCATACTGGTCCGTACTGGTCCGTAGTGGTCCATACTGATCCATACCGGTCCATACTGGTCCGTACTGGTCCATACTGGTCTGTACTGGTCCGTTCTGTTCCGTACTGGTCTGTACTGGTCCATACTCGTCCGCACTCGTCCGTACTGGTCCGTATTGGTCCGTACTGGTTCATACTGGTCCATACTGGTGCATACCGGTCCGTTCTGGTCCGTTCTGGTCCGTACCGGTCCGTTACTCTCCGTTCGGGTCCGTTCCGTACTAGTCCGTACTTGTCCATAGTGTTCCGTACTGGTCCGTAGTGTTCCGTACTGGTCCATACTGGTCCGTACCGGTCCGTACCGGTCCTTACCTGTCCGTACCGGTCCGTACCAGTCCGTTCCGGTCTGTACCAGTCCGTACCGGTCCGTACCTGTCCGTACCGGTCCATACTGGTCCGTACCCGTCCGTACTGGTCCGTTCCGGTCCGTGCCGGTCCATACCGGTCTGTACCAGTCCGTACTGGTCCGTATTGCTCCGTACTGGTCCATACTGTTCCGTAGTGTTCCGTACTGGTCCGTTGTGTTCCGTACTTGTCCATACTGGTCCGTACCGGTCTGTACTGGTCCTTACCTGTCCGTACCGGTCCGTACTGGTCCGTTCTGGTCCGTTCCGGTCCGTACCGGTCCGTACCGGTCTGTACCGGTCCGTTCCGGTCCGTACCGTTCTGTACCGGTCCGTACCGGTCTGTACCAGTCCGTTCCTGTTTGTACTGGTCAGTACTTGTCCCTACTGGTCCATACTGGTCCGTACTGGTCCGTAGTGGTCCGTACTGGTCCATTCTGGTCCGTAGTGGTCCATACTGGGCCGTACAGGTCCGTACCGGTCCGTACCGGTCCGTACAGGTCCGTACCGGTCCGTACCGGTCCGTACCGGTCCGTAATGCTCCCTACTGGTCTGTACTGGTCCATACTGGGCCGTACTCGTCCGTACTGGTCCATACTGGTCCGTATTGGTTCATACTGGTCCATACCGGTGCATACCGGTCCGTTCTGGTCCGTTCTGGTCCGTACCGGTCCGTTCCTCTCCGTTCTGGTCCGTTCCGGTCCGTTCATGTCCGTACTGGTCCGTACTTGTCCATAGTGATCCATACTGGTCCGTACTGGTCCGTAGTGGTCCATACTGATCCATACTGGTCCATACTGGTCCGTACTGGTCCATACTGGTCTGTACTGGTCCGTACTGTTCCGTACTGGTCTGTACTGGTCCATACTCGTCCGCACTCGTCCGTACTGTCCGTATTGGTCCGTACTGGTTCATACTGGTCCATACTGGTGCATACCGGTCCGTTCTGGTCCGTTCTGGTCCGTACCAGTCCGTTCCTCTCCGTTCTGGTCCGTTCCGGTCCATTCATGTCCGTACTGGTCCGTACTTGTCCATACTGGTCCATACTGGTCCGTACTGGTCCGTACCCGTCCATACCGGTCCGTACCTATCCGTCCCCATCCGTACCGGTCCGTTCCGGTCCGTACCGGTCCATACCGGTCCGTACTGGTCCGTTTCTCTCCGTTCTGATCCGTTCCGGTCCGTTCATGTCCGTACTGGTCCGTACAGGTCCATACTGGTCCGTACTTGTCCATATTGGTCCACTGGTCCGTACATGTCCGTAGTGGTCCATACAGATCCATACCGGTCCATACTGGTCCGTACTGGTCCGTACTGGTCCGTACTGGTCCGTACCCGTCCGTACTGGTCCGTACCTGTCCGTACCCATCCGTACCGGTCCGTTCCGGTCCGTACCAGTCCATACCGGTTCGTACCGGTCCGTTCCTCTCCGTTCTGGTCCTTTGCGGTCCGTTCATGTCCGTACTGGTCCGTACTTGTCCATACTGGTCCGTACTGGTACGTAGTGGTCCATACTGATCCATACCGGTCCATACTGGTCCGTACTGCTCCGTACTGGTCCGTACCGGTCCATAGTGTTCCGTACTGATCCATACCGGTCCGTACCGATCCGTACTGCTCCGTACTGGTCCTTACTGGTCCGTACTGATCCGTACTGGTCCATACTGGTCCGTACTGCTCCGTACTGGCCATACTGGACCGAAATGGTCCGTAGTGGTCCATACTGGGCCGTACTGGTCTGTACTTGTCTGTACTGGTCCGTACTGGTCCATACTGGTCCGTACTGGTCCGTACTGGTCCGTACTGGTCCATACTGGGCCGTACCGGTCCGTACCGGTCCTTACCTGTCCGTACCCATCCGTACCGGTCCGTTCCGGTCCGTACCAGTCCATACCGGTCCGTACCAGTCCGTTCCTCTCCGTTCTGGTCCGTTCCGGTCCGTTCATGTCCGTACTGGTTCGTACTGGTCCATACTGGTCCGTACTTGTCCATACTGGTCCATACTGGTCCGTACCGGTCCATACTGGTCCGTACTGGTCCGTACTGGTCCGTACTGGTCTGTACTGGTCCATACTGGGCCGTACCCACCCGTACCGGTCCATTCCAGTCCGTACCGGTCCATACCGGTCCGTACCACCCCGTTCCTCATTGTTCTGGTCCGTTCCGGTCCGTTCATGTCCGTACTGGTCCGTACTTGTCCATACTGGTCCATACTGGTCCGTACTGGTTTGTAGTGGTCCATACTGATCCATACCGGTCCATACTGGTCCGTACTGGTCCGTACTGGTCTGTACTGGTCCGTACTGTTCCGTACTGGTCTGTACTGGTCCATACTGGGCCGCACTCGTCCGTACTGGTCCATACTGGTCCGTACTGGTTCATACTGGTCCATACCGGTGCATACCGGTCCGTTCTGGTCCGTTCTGGTCCGTACCAGTCCGTTCCTCTCCGTTCTGGTCCGTTCCGGTCCGTTCATGTCCGTACTGGTCCGTACTTGTCCATACTGGTCTATACTGGTCCGTACTGGTCCATACCCATCCGCACCGGTCCGTACCTCTCCGTACCCATCCGTACCGGTCCATTCCAGTCTGTACCAGTCCATACCGGTCCGTACCGGTCCGTTCCTCTCCGTTCTGATCCGTTCCGGTCCGTTCATGTCCGTACTGGTCCGTACAGGTCCATACTGGTCCGTACTTGTCCATATTGGTCCACTGGTCCGTACATGTCCGTAGTGGTCCATACAGATCCATACCGGTCCATACTGGTCCGTACTGGTCCGTACTGGTCCGTACCCGTCCGTACTGGTCCGTACCTGTCCGTACCCATCCGTACCGGTCCGTTCCGGTCCGTACCAGTCCATACCGGTTCGTACCGGTCCGTTCCTCTCCGTTCTGGTCCTTTGCGGTCCGTTCATGTCCGTACTGGTCCGTACTTGTCCATACTGGTCCGTACTGGTACGTAGTGGTCCATACTGATCCATACCGGTCCATACTGGTCCGTACTGCTCCGTACTGGTCCGTACCGGTCCATAGTGTTCCGTACTGATCCATACCGGTCCGTACCGATCCGTACTGCTCCGTACTGGTCCTTACTGGTCCGTACTGATCCGTACTGGTCCATACTGGTCCGTACTGCTCCGTACTGGCCATACTGGACCGTAATGGTCCGTAGTGGTCCATACTGGGCCGTACTGGTCTGTACTTGTCTGTACTGGTCCGTACTGGTCCATACTGGTCCGTACTGGTCCGTACTGGTCCGTACCGGTCCAAACTGGGCCGTACCGGTCCGTACCGGTCCTTACCTGTCCGTACCCATTTGTACCGGTCCGTTCCAGTCCGTACCAGTCCATACCGGTCCGTACCAGTCCGTTCCTCTCCGTTCTGGTCCGTTCCGGTCCGTTCATGTCCGTACTGGTTCGTACTGGTCCATACTGGTCCGTACTTGTCCATACTGGTCCATACTGGTCTGTACTGGTCCGTAGTGGTCCATACTGATCCATACCGGTCCATACTGGTCCGTACTGGTCCGTACCGGTCCATAGTGGTCCGTACTGATCCATACCGATCCGTACCGATCCGTACTGATCCGTACTGGTCCATACTGGTCCGTACTGATCCGTACTGGTCCATACTGGTCTGTACTGCTCCGTACTGGCCATACTGGACCGTAATGGTCCGTAGTGGTCCATACTGGGCCGTACTGCTCCGTACTGGTCTGTACTGGTCCGTTCTGGTCCATACTGGTCCGTACTGGTCCGTACTGGTCCGTACTGGTCCGTACTGGTCCATACTGGGCCGTACCCACCCGTACCGGTCCATTCCAGTCCGTACCGGTCCATACCGGTCCGTACCGGCCCGTTCCTCTCCGTTCTGGTCCGTTCCGGTCCGTTCATGTCCGTACTGGTCCGTACTTGTCCATACTGGTCCATACTGGTCCGTACTGGTTTGTAGTGGTCCATACTGATCCATACCGGTCCATACTGGTCCGTACTGGTCCGTACTGGTCTCTACTGGTCCGTACTGTTCCGTACTGGTCTGTACTGGTCCATACTGGGCCGCACTCGTCCGTACTGGTCCATACTGGTCCGTACTGGTTCATACTGGTCCATACCGGTGCATACCGGTCCGTTCTGCTCCGTTCTGGTCCGTACCAGTCCGTTCCTCTCCGTTCTGGTCCGTTGCGGTCCGTTCATGTCCGTACTGGTCCGTACTTGTCCATACTGGTCCATACTGGTCCGTACTGGTCCGTACCCGTCCATACCGGTCCGTACCTATCCGTCCCCATCCGTACCGGTCCGTTCCGGTCCGTACCGGTCCATACCGGTCCGTACCGGTCCGTTCCTCTCCGTTCTGATCCGTTCCGGTCCGTTCATGTCCGTACTGGTCCGTACAGGTCCATACTGGTCCGTACTTGTCCATATTGGTCCACTGGTCCGTACATGTCCGTAGTGGTCCATACAGATCCATACCGGTCCATACTGGTCCGTACTGGTCCGTACTGGTCCGTACCCGTCCGTACTGGTCCGTACCTGTCCGTACCCATCCGTACCGGTCCGTTCCGGTCCGTACCAGTCCGTACCGGTTCGTACCGGTCCGTTCCTCTCCGTTCTGGTCCTTTGCGGTCCGTTCATGTCCGTACTGGTCCGTACTTGTCCATACTGGTCCGTACTGGTACGTAGTGGTCCATACTGATCCATACCGGTCCATACTGGTCCGTACTGCTCCGTACTGGTCCGTACCGGTCCATAGTGTTCCGTACTGATCCATACCGGTCCGTACCGATCCGTACTGCTCCGTACTGGTCCTTACTGGTCCGTACTGATCCGTACTGGTCCATACTGGTCCGTACTGCTCCGTACTGGCCATACTGGACCGTAATGGTCCGTAGTGGTCCATACTGGGCCGTACTGGTCTGTACTTGTCTGTACTGGTCCGTACTGGTCCATACTGGTCCGTACTGGTCCGTACTGGTCCGTACCGGTCCATACTGGGCCGTACCGGTCCGTACCGGTCCTTACCTGTCCGTACCCATTTGTACCGGTCCGTTCCAGTCCGTACCAGTCCATACCGGTCCGTACCAGTCCGTTCCTCTCCGTTCTGGTCCGTTCCGGTCCGTTCATATCCGTACTGGTTCGTACTGGTCCATACTGGTCCGTACTTGTCCATACTGGTCCATACTGGTCTGTACTGGTCCGTAGTGGTCCATACTGATCCATACCGGTCCATACTGGTCCGTACTGGTCCGTACCGGTCCATAGTGGTCCGTACTGATCCATACCGATCCGTACCGATCCGTACTGATCCGTACTGGTCCATACTGGTCCGTACTGATCCGTACTGGTCCATACTGGTCTGTACTGCTCCGTACTGGCAATACTGGACCGTAATGGTCCGTAGTGGTCCATACTGGGCCGTACTGCTCCGTACTGGTCTGTACTGGTCCGTTCTGGTCCATACTGGTCCGTACTGGTCCGTACTGGTCCGTACTGGTCCGTACTGGTCCATACTGGGCCGTACCCACCCGTACCGGTCCATTCCAGTCCGTACCGGTCCATACCGGTCCGTACCGGCCCGTTCCTCTCCGTTCTGGTCTGTTCCGGTCCGTTCATGTCCGTACTGGTCCGTACTTGTCCATACTGGTCCATACTGGTCCGTACTGGTTTGTAGTGGTCCATACTGATCCATACCGGTCCATACTGGTCCGTACTGGTCCGTACTGGTCTCTACTGGTCCGTACTGTTCCGTACTGGTCTGTACTGGTCCATACTCGTCCGCACTCGTCCGTACTGGTCCATACTGGTCCGTACTGGTTCATACTGGTCCATACCGGTGCATACCGGTCCGTTCTGCTCCGTTCTGGTCCGTACCAGTCCGTTCCTCTCCGTTCTGGTCCGTTCCGGTCCGTTCATGTCCGTACTGGTCCGTACTTGTCCATACTGGTCCATACTGGTCCGTACTGGTCCGTACCCGTCCATACCGGTCCGTACCTATCCGTCCCCATCCGTACCGGTCCGTTCCGGTCCGTACCGGTCCATACCGGTCCGTACCGGTCCGTTCCTCTCCGTTCTGATCTGTTCCGGTCCGTTCATGTCCGTACTGGTCCGTACAGGTCCATACTGGTCCGTACTTGTCCATATTGGTCCACTGGTCCGTACATGTCCGTAGTGGTCCATACAGATCCATACCGGTCCATACTGGTCCGTACTGGTCCGTACTGGTCCGTACCCGTCCGTACTGGTCCGTACCTGTCCGTACCCATCCGTACCGGTCCGTTCCGGTCCGTACCAGTCCATACCGGTCCGTACCAGTCCGTTCCTCTCCGTTCTGGTCCGTTCCGGTCCGTTCATGTCCGTACTGGTTCGTACTGGTCCATACTAGTCCGTACTTGTCCATACTGGTCCATACTGGTCTGTACTGGTCCGTAGTGGTCCATACTGATCCATACCGGTCCATACTGGTCCGTACTGGTCCGTACCGGTCCATACTGGTCCGTACTGGTCCGTACTGGTCCGCACTTGTCCATAGTGTTCCGTACTGGTCCGTAGTGTTCCGTTCCGGTCCGTACCGGTCCGTACCCGTCCGTACCGGTCCTTACCTGTCCGTACCGGTCCGTCCCCGTCCGTTCCGGTCCGTACTGGTCCGTACTGCTCCGTACTGCTCCGTACTGGCCATACTGGATCGTAATGGTCCGTAGTGGTCTAAATGGGACGTACCGGTCCATACTGTTCCGTACTGGTCTGTACTGGTCCATACTGGGCCGTACTCGTCCGTACTGGTCCATACTGGTCCGTACTGGTTCATACTGGTCCATACCACTGCATACCGGTCCGTTCTGGTCCGTTCTGGTCCGTACCGGTCCGTTTCACTCCGTTCTGGTCCGTTCCGTACTGGTCCGTACTTGTCCATAGTGTTCCGTACTGGTCCGTAGTGTTCCGTACTGGTCCATACTGGTCCATACCGGTCTGTACCGGTCCTTACCTGACCGTACCGGTCCGTACCAGTCCGTTCCAGTCCGTTCCGGTCCGTGCCAGTCCATACTGGTCCGTACCGGTCCGTACCGGTCCGTATTGCTCCGTACTGGTCCATAGTGTTCCGTAGTGTTCCGTACTGGTCCGTAGTGTTCCGTACTTGTCCATACTGGTCCGTACCGGTCTGTACTGGTCCTTACCTGTCCGTACCGGTCCGTACTGGTCTGTTCTGGTCCGTTCCGGTCCGTACCGGTCCGTTCATGTCCGTACTGGTCCGTACCGGTCCGTTCCTCTCCGTTCTGGTCCGTACCGTTCTGTACCGGTCCGTACCGGTCCGTACCGGTCCGTTCCTGTTTGTACTGGTCAGTACTTGTCCGTACTGGTCCATACTGGTCCGTAGTGGTCCGTACTGGGCCGTACAGGTCCGTACCGGTCCGTACCGGTCCGTACCGGTCCGTAATGCTCCGTACTGGTCTGTACTGGTCCATACTGGGCCGTACTCGTCCGTACTGGTCCATACTGGTCCGTACTGGTTCATACTGGTCCATACCGGTGCATACCGGTCCGTTCTGGTCCATTCTGGTCCGTACCGGCCTGTTCCTCTCCGTTCTGGTCCGTTGCGGTCCGTTCATGTCCGTACTGGTCCGTACTTGTCCATACTGGTCCATACTGGTCCGTACTGGTCCGTAGTGGTCCATACTGATCCATACCGGTCCATACTGGTCTGTGCTTGTCCGTACTGGTCTGTAGTGGTCCGTACTGTTCCGTACTGGTCTGTACTGGTCCATACTGGGCCGCACTCGTCCGTATGGTCCATACTGGTCCGTACTGGTTCATACTGGTCCATACCGGTGCATACCGGTCCGTTCTGCTCCGTTCTGGTCCGTACCGGTCCGTTCCTCTCCGTTCTGGTCCGTTCCGTACTGGTCCGTACTTGTCCATAGTGTTCCGTACTGGTCCATAGTGTTCCGTACTGGTCCATACTGGTCCGTACCGGTCCGTACCGGTCCTTACCTGTCCGTACCGGTCCGTACCAGTCCGTTCCGGTCTGTACCGGTCCGTACCGGTCCGTACCCCTCCGTACAGGTCCATACTGGTCCGTACCGGTCCGTTCCTCTCCGTTCTGGTCCGTTCCGGTCCGTTCATGTCCGTACTGGTCCGTACTTGTCCATAGTGATCCATACTGGTCCGTACTGGTCCGTAGTGGTCCATACTGATCCATACCGGTCCATACTGGTCCGTACTTGTCCGTACTGGTCCGTAATGGTCCATACTGGTCCATACTGGTCCATACTGCTCCATACTGGTCCGTTCTGGTCTGTTTTGGTCCGCATTGGTCCATACTGGTCCGTACTGGTCCATACTGGTCCATACAGGTCCGTACTGGTCCGTACTGGTTCGTACTTCTCCGTACTGGTCCGTACTGGTCCGTACTGTTCCGTACTGGTCTGTACTGCCCCGTAGTGGTCCATACTGGTGCATACCGGTCCGTTATGGTCCTTTCTGGCCTGTACTGGTCCGTACCGGTCCGTTATGGTCCGTTCTGGTCCGTACTGGTCCGTACTGGTCAATACAAATCCGTAATGGTCCGTAGTGGTCCATACTGGTCCGTACTGGTCCATACGGGTCCGTACCGGTCCGTATTGGTCCGTACTTGTCCTTACTTGTCCGTACCGGTCCGTACCGGTCCAACCGGTCCGTACTGGTCCGTACTGGTCTGTACTGATCCGTACCGGCCAGACTGGACCGTAATGGTCCGTAGTGGTCCATACTGGTCTGTACCGGTCCCTACTGGTCCGTACCGGCCTGTACGGGTCCGTACCTGTCCGTACCGGTCTGTACCGGTCCGTTCCGGTCCGTACCGGTCCGTACCGGTCCGTACCCGTCCGTAACGGTCCGTTCCAGTCCGTACTGCTCAGTACTGGTCTATGCTGGTCCGTACCGGTCCGTAATGCTCCGTACTGGTCTGTACTTGTCCGTACTTGTCCGCACCGGTCCGTACTGGTCCGTACCGGTCCATACCGGTCCATACCGGTCCGTTCTGGTCCGTTCAGGTCCGTTCCGGTCCGTTCATGTCCGTACTGGTCCGTACTTGTCCATACTGGTCCGTACTTGTCCATAGTGATCCATACTGTGCCGTACTGGTCCGTACTGGTCCGTACTTGTCCATACTGGTCCGTACTTGTCCATACTGGTCCGTACAGGTCCGTACTGGTCCGTACTTGTCCATAGTGATCCATACTGGTCCGTACTGGTCCGTAGTGGTCCGTACTGATCCATACCGATCCTTACTGTTCCGTACTGATCCGTACTGGTCCGTACTGGTCCGTACTGATCCGTACTGGCCATACTGGACCGTAATGGTCCGTAGTGGTCCATACTGGGCCGTACTGGTCCGTACTGGTTCGTACTGGTCTGTACTGGTCCATACTGGGCCGTACTCGTCCGTACTGGTCCATACTGGTCCGTACTGGTTCATACTGGTCCATACCGGTGCATACCGGTCCGTTCTGCTCCGTTCTGGTCCGTACCGGTCCGTTCCTCTCCGTTCTGGTCCGTTCCGTACTGGTCCGTACTTGTCCATAGTGTTCCGTACTGGTCAATAGTGTTCCGTACTGGTCCATACTGGTCCGTACCGGTCCGTACCGGTCCTTACCTGTCCGTACCGGTCCGTACCAGTCCGTTCCGGTCTGTACCGGTCCGTACCGGTCCGTACCCCTCCGTACCCCTCCGTACCGGTCCATACTGGTCCGTACCGGTCCGTTCCTCTCCGTTCTGGTCCGTTCCGGTCCGTTAATGTCCGTACTGGTCCGTACTTGTCCATACTGGTCCGTACTGGTCCGTAGTGGTCCATACTGGTCCGTACTGGTCCGTACTTGCCCATAGTGATCCATACTGGTCCGTACTGGTCCGTAGTGGTCTGTACTGATCCATACCGGTCCGTACTGTTCCGTACTGATCTGTACTGGTCCGTACTGGTCCGTACTGATCTGTACTGGCCATACTGGTCCGTAATGGTCCGTAGTGGTCCATACTGGGCCGTACTGGTCCGTACTGGTCCGTACTGGTCTGTACTGGTCCGTACTGTTCCGTACTGGTCTGTACTGGTCCATACTGGGCCGTACTCGTCCGTACTGGTCCGTATTGGTCCGTATTGGTTCATACTGGTCCATACCGCTGCATACCGGTCCGTTCTGGTCCGTTCTGGTCCGTACCGGTCCGTTCCTCTCCGTTCTGGTCCGTTCCGGTCCGTTCATGTCCGTACTGGTCCGTACTAGTCCATAGTGATCCATACTGGTCCGTACTGGTCCGTAGTGGTCCATACTGATCCATACCGGTCCATACTGGTCCGTACTGGTCCATACTGGTCTGTACTGGTCCGTTCTGTTCCGTACTGGTCTGTACTGGTCCATACTCGTCCGCACTCGTCCATACTGGTCCGTATTGGTCCGTACTGGTTCATACTGGTCCATACTGGTGCATACCGGTCCGTTCTGGTCCGTTCTGGTCCGTAGCGGTCCGTTACTCTCCGTTCGGGTCCGTTCCGTACTAGTCCGTACTTGTCCATAGTGTTCCGTACTGGTCCGTAGTGTTCCGTACTGGTCCATACTGGTCCGTACCGGTCCGTACCGGTCCTTACCTGTCCGTACCGGTCCGTACCAGTCCGTTCCGGTCTGTACCGGTCCGTACCGGTCCGTACCTGTCCGTACCGGTCCATACTGGTCCGTACCCGTCCGTACTGGTCCGTTCCGGTCCGTGCCGGTCCATACCGGTCTGTACCAGTCCGTACTGGTCCGTATTGCTCCGTACTGGTCCATACTGTTCCGTAGTGTTCCGTACTGGTCCGTTGTGTTCCGTACATGTCCATACTGGTCCGTACCGGTCTGTACTGGTCCTTACCTGTCCGTACCGGTCCGTACTGGTCCGTTCTGGTCCGTTCCGGTCCGTACCGGTCCGTACCGGTCCGTTCCTATCCGTTCTGGTCCGTACCGTTCTGTACCGGTCCGTACCGGTCTGTACCGGTCCGTTCCTGTTTGTACTGGTCAGTACTTGTCCCTACTGGTCCATACTGGTCCGTACTGGTCCGTAGTGGTCCGTACTGGTCCATTCTGGTCCGTAGTGGTCCATACTGGGCCGTACAGGTCCGTACCGGTCCGTACCGGTCCGTACAGGTCCGTACCGGTCCGTACCGGTCCGTACCGGTCCGTAATGCTCCCTACTGGTCTGTACTGGTCCATACTGGGCCGTACTCGTCCGTACTGGTCCATACTGGTCCGTATTGGTTCATACTGGTCCATACCGGTGCATACCGGTCCGTTCTGGTCCGTTCTGGTCCGTACCGGTCCGTTCCTCTCCGTTCTGGTCCGTTCCGGTCCGTTCATGTCCGTGCTGGTCCGTACTTGTCCATAGTGATCCATACTGGTCCGTACTGGTCCGTAGTGGTCCATACTGATCCATACCGGTCCGTACTGTTCCGTACTGATCTGTACTGGTCCGTACTGGTCCGTACTGATCTGTACTGGCCATACTGGTCCGTAATGGTCCGTAGTGGTCCATACTGGGCCGTACTGGTCCGTACTGGTCCGTACTGGTCTGTACTGGTCCGTACTGTTCCATACTGGTCTGTACTGGTCCATACTGGGCCGTACTCGTCCGTACTGGTCCGTATTGGTCCGTATTGGTTCATACTGGTCCATACCGCTGCATACCGGTCCGTTCTGGTCCGTTCTGGTCCGTACCGGTCCGTTCCTCTCCGTTCTGGTCCGTTCCGGTCCGTTCATGTCCGTACTGGTCCGTACTAGTCCATAGTGATCCATACTGGTCCGTACTGGTCCGTAGTGGTCCATACTGATCCATACCGGTCCATACTGGTCCGTACTGGTCCATACTGGTCTGTACTGGTCCGTTCTGTTCCGTACTGGTCTGTACTGGTCCATACTCGTCCGCACTCGTCCATACTGGTCCGTATTGGTCCGTACTGGTTCATACTGGTCCATACTGGTGCATACCGGTCCGTTCTGGTCCGTTCTGGTCCGTAGCGGTCCGTTACTCTCCGTTCGGGTCCGTTCCGTACTAGTCCGTACTTGTCCATAGTGTTCCGTACTGGTCCGTAGTGTTCCGTACTGGTCCATACTGGTCCGTACCGGTCCGTACCGGTCCTTACCTGTCCGTACCGGTCCGTACCAGTCCGTTCCGGTCTGTACCGGTCCGTACCGGTCCGTACCTGTCCGTACCGGTCCATACTGGTCCGTACCCGTCCGTACTGGTCCGTTCCGGTCCGTGCCGGTCCATACCGGTCTGTACCAGTCCGTACTGGTCCGTATTGCTCCGTACTGGTCCATACTGTTCCGTAGTGTTCCGTACTGGTCCGTTGTGTTCCGTACATGTCCATACTGGTCCGTACCGGTCTGTACTGGTCCTTACCTGTCCGTACCGGTCCGTACTGGTCCGTTCTGGTCCGTTCCGGTCCGTACCGGTCCGTACCGGTCCGTTCCTATCCGTTCTGGTCCGTACCGTTCTGTACCGGTCCGTACCGGTCTGTACCGGTCCGTTCCTGTTTGTACTGGTCAGTACTTGTCCCTACTGGTCCATACTGGTCCGTACTGGTCCGTAGTGGTCCGTACTGGTCCATTCTGGTCCGTAGTGGTCCATACTGGGCCGTACAGGTCCGTACCGGTCCGTACCGGTCCGTACAGGTCCGTACCGGTCCGTACCGGTCCGTACCGGTCCGTAATGCTCCCTACTGGTCTGTACTGGTCCATACTGGGCCGTACTCGTCCGTACTGGTCCATACTGGTCCGTATTGGTTCATACTGGTCCATACCGGTGCATACCGGTCCGTTCTGGTCCGTTCTGGTCCGTACCGGTCCGTTCCTCTCCGTTCTGGTCCGTTCCGGTCCGTTCATGTCCGTGCTGGTCCGTACTTGTCCATAGTGATCCATTCTGGTCCGTACTGGTCCGTAGTGGTCCATACTGATCCATACCGGTCCATACTGGTCCGTACTGGTCCATACTGGTCTGTACTGGTCCGTTCTGTTCCGTACTGGTCTGTACTGGTCCATACTCGTCCGCACTCATCCGTACTGGTCCGTATTGGTCCGTACTGGTTCATACTGGTCCATACTGGTGCATACCGGTCCGTTCTGGTCCGTTCTGGTCCGTACCAGTCCGTTCCTCTCCGTTCTGGTCCGTTCCGGTCCGTTCATGTCCGTACTGGTCCGTACTTGTCCATACTGGTCCATACTGGTCCGTACTGGTCCGTACCCGTCCATACCGGTCCGTACCTATCCGTCCCCATCCGTACCGGTCCGTTCCGGTCCGTAAAGGTCCATACCGGTCCGTACTGGTCCGTTCCTCTCCGTTCTGATCCGTTCCGGTCCGTTCATGTCCGTACTGGTCCGTACAGGTCCATACTGGTCCGTACTTGTCCATATTGGTCCACTGGTCCGTACATGTCCGTAGTGGTCCATACAGATCTATACCGGTCCATACTGGTCCGTACTGGTCCGTACTGGTCCGTACCCGTCCGTACTGGTCCGTACCTGTCCGTACCCATCCGTACCGGTCCGTTCCGGTCCGTACCAGTCCATACCGGTTCGTACCGGTCCGTTCCTCTCCGTTCTGGTCCTTTGCGGTCCGTTCATGTCCGTACTGGTCCGTACTTGTCCATACTGGTCCGTACTGGTGCGTAGTGGTCCATACTGATCCATACCGGTCCATACTGGTCCGTACTGCTCCGTACTGGTCCGTACCGGTCCATAGTGTTCCGTACTGATCCATACCGGTCCGTACCGATCCGTACTGCTCCGTACTGGTCCTTACTGGTCCGTACTGATCCGTACTGGTCCATACTGGTCCGTACTGCTCCGTACTGGCTATACTGGACCGTAATGGTCCGTAGTGGTCCATACTGGGCCGTACTGGTCTGTACTTGTCTGTACTGGTCCGTACTGGTCCATACTGGTCTGTACTGGTCCGTACTGGTCCGTACTGGACCATACTGGGCCGTACCGGTCCGTACCGGTCCTTACCTGTCCGTACCCATTTGTACCGGTCCGTTCCAGTCCGTACCAGTCCATACCGGTCCGTACCAGTCCGTTCCTCTCCGTTCTGGTCCGTTCCGGTCCGTTCATGTCCGTACTGGTTCGTACAGGTCCATACTGGTCCGTACTTGTCCATACTGGTCCATACTGGTCTGTACTGGTCCGTAGTGGTCCATACTGATCCATACCGGTCCATACTGGTCCGTACCGGTCCGTACCGGTCCATAGTGGTCCGTACTGATCCATACCGATCCGTACCGATCCGTACTGATCCGTACTGGTCCATACTGGTCTGTACTGCTCCGTACTGGCCATACTGGACCGTAATGGTCCGTAGTGGTCCATACTGGGCCGTACTGCTCCGTACTGGTCTGTACTGGTCCGTTCTGGTCCATACTGGTCCGTACTGGTCCGTACTGGTCCGTACTGGTCCATACTGGGCCGTACCCACCCGTACCGGTCCATTCCAGTCCGTACCGGTCCATACCGGTCCGTACCAGCCCGTTCCTCTCCGTTCTGGTCCGTTCCGGTCCGTTCATGTCCGTACTGGTCCGTACTTGTCCATACTGGTCCATACTGGTCCGTACTGGTTTGTAGTGGTCCATACTGATCCATACCGGTCCATACTGGTCCGTACTGGTCCGTACTGGTCTGTACTGGTCCGTACTGTTCCGTACTGGTCTGTACTGGTCCATACTGGGCCGCACTCGTCCGTACTGGTCCATACTGGTCCGTACTGGTTCATACTGGTCCATACCGCTGCATACCGGTCCGTTCTGGTCCGTTCTGGTCCGTACCAGTCCGTTCCTCTCCGTTCTGATCCGTTCCGGTCCGTTCATGTCCGTACTGGTCCGTACTTGTCCATACTGGTCTATACTGGTCCGTACTGGTCCGTACCCATCCGCACCGGTCCGTACCTCTCCGTACCCATCCGTACCGGTCCATTCCAGTCTGTACCAGTCCATACCGGTCCGTACCGGTCCGTTCCTCTCCGTTCTGATCCGTTCCGGTCCGTTCATGTCCGTACTGGTCCGTACAGGTCCATACTGGTCCGTACTTGTCCATATTGGTCCACTGGTCCGTACATGTCCGTAGTGGTCCATACAGATCCATACCGGTCCATACTGGTCCGTACTGGTCCGTACTGGTCCGTACCCGTCCGTACTGGTCCGTACCTGTCCGTACCCATCCGTACCGGTCCGTTCCGGTCCGTACCAGTCCATACCGGTTCGTACCGGTCCGTTCCTCTCCGTTCTGGTCCTTTGCGGTCCGTTCATGTCCGTACTGGTCCGTACTTGTCCATACTGGTCCGTACTGGTACGTAGTGGTCCATACTGATCCATACCGGTCCATACTGGTCCGTACTGCTCCGTACTGGTCCGTACCGGTCCATAGTGTTCCGTACTGATCCATACCGGTCCGTACCGATCCGTACTGCTCCGTACTGGTCCTTACTGGTCCGTACTGATCCGTACTGGTCCATACTGGTCCGTACTGCTCCGTACTGGCTATACTGGACCGTAATGGTCCGTAGTGGTCCATACTGGGCCGTACTGGTCTGTACTTGTCTGTACTGGTCCGTACTGGTCCATACTGGTCCGTACTGGTCCGTACTGGTCCGTACTGGTCCATACTGGGCCGTACCGGTCCGTACCGGTCCTTACCTGTCCGTACCCATTTGTACCGGTCCGTTCCAGTCCGTACCAGTCCATACCGGTCCGTACCAGTCCGTTCCTCTCCGTTCTGGTCCGTTCCGGTCCGTTCATGTCCGTACTGGTTCGTACTGGTCCATACTGGTCCGTACTTGTCCATACTGGTCCATACTGGTCTGTACTGGTCCGTAGTGGTCCATACTGATCCATACCGGTCCATACTGGTCCGTACTGGTCCGTACCGGTCCATAGTGGTCCGTACTGATCCATACCGATCCGTACCGATCCGTACTGATCCGTACTGGTCCATACTGGTCCGTACTGATCCGTACTGGTCCATACTGGTCTGTACTGCTCCGTACTGGCCATACTGGACCGTAATGGTCCGTAGTGGTCCATACTGGGCCGTACTGCTCCGTACTGGTCTGTACTGGTCCGTTCTGGTCCATACTGGTCCGTACTGGTCCGTACTGGTCCGTACTGGTCCATACTGGGCCGTACCCACCCGTACCGGTCCATTCCAGTCCGTACCGGTCCATACCGGTCCGTACCGGCCCGTTCCTCTCCGTTCTGGTCCGTTCCAGTCCGTTCATGTCCGTACTGGCATGTACTTGTCCATACTGGTCCATACTGGTCCGTACTGGTTTGTAGTGGTCCATACTGATCCATACCGGTCCATACTGGTCCGTACTGGTCCGTAGTGGTCCATACTGGGCCGTACTGCTCCGTACTGGTCTGTACTGGTCCGTTCTGGTCCATACTGGTCCGTACTGTTCCGTACTGGTCTGTACTGGTCCATACTGGGCCGTACTCGTCCGTACTGGTCCGTATTGGTCCGTATTGGTTCATACTGGTCCATACCGCTGCATACCGGTCCGTTCTGGTCCGTTCTGGTCCGTACCGGTCCGTTCCTCTCCGTTCTGGTCCGTTCCGGTCCGTTCATGTCCGTACTGGTCCGTACTAGTCCATAGTGATCCATACTGGTCCGTACTGGTCCGTAGTGGTCCATACTGATCCATACCGGTCCATACTGGTCCGTACTGGTCCATACTGGTCTGTACTGGTCCGTTCTGTTCCGTACTGGTCTGTACTGGTCCATACTCGTCCGCACTCGTCCATACTGGTCCGTATTGGTCCGTACTGGTTCATACTGGTCCATACTGGTGCATACCGGTCCGTTCTGGTCCGTTCTGGTCCGTAGCGGTCCGTTACTCTCCGTTCGGGTCCGTTCCGTACTAGTCCGTACTTGTCCATAGTGTTCCGTACTGGTCCGTAGTGTTCCGTACTGGTCCATACTGGTCCGTACCGGTCCGTACCGGTCCTTACCTGTCCGTACCGGTCCGTACCAGTCCGTTCCGGTCTGTACCGGTCCGTACCGGTCCGTACCTGTCCGTACCGGTCCATACTGGTCCGTACCCGTCCGTACTGGTCCGTTCCGGTCCGTGCCGGTCCATACCGGTCTGTACCAGTCCGTACTGGTCCGTATTGCTCCGTACTGGTTCATACTGTTCCGTAGTGTTCCGTACTGGTCCGTTGTGTTCCGTACATGTCCATACTGGTCCATACCGGTCTGTACTGGTCCTTACCTGTCCGTACCGGTCCGTACTGGTCCGTTCTGGTCCGTTCCGGTCCGTACCGGTCCGTACCGGTCCGTTCCTATCCGTTCTGGTCCGTACCGTTCTGTACCGGTCCGTACCGGTCTGTACCGGTCCGTTCCTGTTTGTACTGGTCAGTACTTGTCCCTACTGGTCCATACTGGTCCGTACTGGTCCGTAGTGGTCCGTACTGGTCCATTCTGGTCCGTAGTGGTCCATACTGGGCCGTACAGGTCCGTACCGGTCCGTACCGGTCCGTACAGGTCCGTACCGGTCCGTACCGGTCCGTACCGGTCCGTAATGCTCCCTACTGGTCTGTACTGGTCCATACTGGGCCGTACTCGTCCGTACTGGTCCATACTGGTCCGTATTGGTTCATACTGGTCCATACCGGTGCATACCGGTCCGTTCTGGTCCGTTCTGGTCCGTACCGGTCCGTTCCTCTCCGTTCTGGTCCGTTCCGGTCCGTTCATGTCCGTGCTGGTCCGTACTTGTCCATAGTGATCCATACTGGTCCGTACTGGTCCATACTGGTCTGTACTGGTCCGTTCTGTTCCGTACTGGTCTGTACTGGTCCATACTCGTCCGCACTCATCCGTACTGGTCCGTATTGGTCCGTACTGGTTCATACTGGTCCATACTGGTGCATACCGGTCCGTTCTGGTCCGTTCTGGTCCGTACCAGTCCGTTCCTCTCCGTTCTGGTCCGTTCCGGTCCGTTCATGTCCGTACTGGTCCGTACTTGTCCATACTGGTCCATACTGGTCCGTACTGGTCCGTACCCGTCCATACCGGTCCGTACCTATCCGTCCCCATCCGTACCGGTCCGTTCCGGTCCGTAAAGGTCCATACCGGTCCGTACTGGTCCGTTCCTCTCCGTTCTGATCCGTTCCGGTCCGTTCATGTCCGTACTGGTCCGTACAGGTCCATACTGGTCCGTACTTGTCCATATTGGTCCACTGGTCCGTACATGTCCGTAGTGGTCCATACAGATCTATACCGGTCCATACTGGTCCGTACTGGTCCGTACTGGTCCGTACCCGTCCGTACTGGTCCGTACCTGTCCGTACCCATCCGTACCGGTCCGTTCCGGTCCGTACCAGTCCATACCGGTTCGTACCGGTCCGTTCCTCTCCGTTCTGGTCCTTTGCGGTCCGTTCATGTCCGTACTGGTCCGTACTTGTCCATACTGGTCCGTACTGGTGCGTAGTGGTCCATACTGATCCATACCGGTCCATACTGGTCCGTACTGCTCCGTACTGGTCCGTACCGGTCCATAGTGTTCCGTACTGATCCATACCGGTCCGTACCGATCCGTACTGCTCCGTACTGGTCCTTACTGGTCCGTACTGATCCGTACTGGTCCATACTGGTCCGTACTGCTCCGTACTGGCTATACTGGACCGTAATGGTCCGTAGTGGTCCATACTGGGCCGTACTGGTCTGTACTTGTCTGTACTGGTCCGTACTGGTCCATACTGGTCTGTACTGGTCCGTACTGGTCCGTACTGGTCCATACTGGGCCGTACCGGTCCGTACCGGTCCTTACCTGTCCGTACCCATTTGTACCGGTCCGTTCCAGTCCGTACCAGTCCATACCGGTCCGTACCAGTCCGTTCCTCTCCGTTCTGGTCCGTTCCGGTCCGTTCATGTCCGTACTGGTTCGTACTGGTCCATACTGGTCCGTACTTGTCCATACTGGTCCATACTGGTCTGTACTGGTCCGTAGTGGTCCATACTGATCCATACCGGTCCATACTGGTCCGTACCGGTCCGTACCGGTCCATAGTGGTCCGTACTGATCCATACCGATCCGTACCGATCCGTACTGATCCGTACTGGTCCATACTGGTCCGTACTGATCCGTACTGGTCCATACTGGTCTGTACTGCTCCGTACTGGCCATACTGGACCGTAATGGTCCGTAGTGGTCCATACTGGGCCGTACTGCTCCGTACTGGTCTGTACTGGTCCGTTCTGGTCCATACTGGTCCGTACTGGTCCGTACTGGTCCGTACTGGTCCATACTGGGCCGTACCCACCCGTACCGGTCCATTCCAGTCCGTACCGGTCCATACCGGTCCGTACCAGCCCGTTCCTCTCCGTTCTGGTCCGTTCCGGTCCGTTCATGTCCGTACTGGTCCGTACTTGTCCATACTGGTCCATACTGGTCCGTACTGGTTTGTAGTGGTCCATACTGATCCATACCGGTCCATACTGGTCCGTACTGGTCCGTACTGGTCTGTACTGGTTCGTACTGTTCCGTACTGGTCTGTACTGGTCCATACTGGGCCGCACTCGTCCGTACTGGTCTGTACTGGTTCGTACTGGTCCGTACTGGTTCATACTGGTCCATACCGCAGCATACCGGTCCGTTCTGGTCCGTTCTGGTCCGTACCAGTCCGTTCCTCTCCGTTCTGATCCGTTCCGGTCCGTTCATGTCCGTACTGGTCCGTACTTGTCCATACTGGTCTATACTGGTCCGTACTGGTCCGTACCCATCCGCACCGGTCCGTACCTCTCCGTACCCATCCGTACCGGTCCATTCCAGTCTGTACCAGTCCATACCGGTCCGTACCGGTCCGTTCCTCTCCGTTCTGATCCGTTCCGGTCCGTTCATGTCCGTACTGGTCCGTACAGGTCCATACTGGTCCGTACTTGTCCATATTGGTCCACTGGTCCGTACATGTCCGTAGTGGTCCATACAGATCCATACCGGTCCATACTGGTCCGTACTGGTCCGTACTGGTCCGTACCCGTCCGTACTGGTCCGTACCTGTCCGTACCCATCCGTACCGGTCCGTTCCGGTCCGTACCAGTCCATACCGGTTCGTACCGGTCCGTTCCTCTCCGTTCTGGTCCTTTGCGGTCCGTTCATGTCCGTACTGGTCCGTACTTGTCCATACTGGTCCGTACTGGTACGTAGTGGTCCATACTGATCCATACCGGTCCATACTGGTCCGTACTGCTCCGTACTGGTCCGTACCGGTCCATAGTGTTCCGTACTGATCCATACCGGTCCGTACCGATCCGTACTGCTCCGTACTGGTCCTTACTGGTCCGTACTGATCCGTACTGGTCCATACTGGTCCGTACTGCTCCGTACTGGCTATACTGGACCGTAATGGTCTGTAGTGGTCCATACTGGGCCGTACTGGTCTGTACTTGTCTGTACTGGTCCGTACTGGTCCATACTGGTCCGTACTGGTCCGTACTGGTCCGTACCGGTCCAAACTGGGCCGTACCGGTCCGTACCGGTCCTTACCTGTCCGTACCCATTTGTACCGGTCCGTTCCAGTCCGTACCAGTCCATACCGGTCCGTACCAGTCCGTTCCTCTCCGTTCTGGTCCGTTCCGGTCCGTTCATGTCCGTACTGGTTCGTACTGGTCCATACTGGTCCGTACTTGTCCATACTGGTCCATACTGGTCTGTACTGGTCCGTAGTGGTCCATACTGATCCATACCGGTCCATACTGGTCCGTACTGGTCCGTACCGGTCCATAGTGGTCCGTACTGATCCATACCGATCCGTACCGATCCGTACTGATCCGTACTGGTCCATACTGGTCCGTACTGATCCGTACTGGTCCATACTGGTCTGTACTGCTCCGTACTGGCCATACTGGACCGTAATGGTCCGTAGTGGTCCATACTGGGCCGTACTGCTCCGTACTGGTCTGTACTGGTCCGTTCTGGTCCATACTGGTCCGTACTGGTCCGTACTGGTCCGTACTGGTCCATACTGGGCCGTACCCACCCGTACCGGTCCATTCCAGTCCGTACCGGTCCATACCGGTCCGTACCGGCCCGTTCCTCTCCGTTCTGGTCCGTTCCAGTCCGTTCATGTCCGTACTGGCATGTACTTGTCCATACTGGTCCATACTGGTCCGTACTGGTTTGTAGTGGTCCATACTGATCCATACCGGTCCATACTGGTCCGTACTGGTCCGTACTGGTCTCTACTGGTCCGTACTGTTCCGTACTGGTCTGTACTGGTCCATACTGGGCCGCACTCGTCCGTACTGGTCCATACTGGTCCGTACTGGTTCATACTGGTCCATACCGGTGCATACCGGTCCGTTCTGCTCCGTTCTGGTCCGTACCAGTCCGTTCCTCTCCGTTCTGGTCCGTTCCGGTCCGTTCATGTCCGTACTGGTCCGTACTAGTCCATAGTGATCCATACTGGTCCGTACTGGTCCGTAGTGGTCCATACTGATCCATACCGGTCCATACTGGTCCGTACTGGTCCGTACTGGTCTGTACTGGTCCGTTCTGTTCCGTACTGGTCTGTACTGGTCCATACTCGTCCGCACTCGTCCGTACTGGTCCGTATTGGTCCGTACTGGTTCATACTGGTCCATACTGGTGCATACCGGTCCGTTCTGGTCCGTTCTGGTCCGTACCGGTCCATTACTCTCCGTTCGGGTCCGTTCCGTACTAGTCCGTACTTGTCCATAGTGTTCCGTACTGGTCCGTAGTGTTCTGTACTGGTCCATACTGGTCCGTACCGGTCCGTACCGGTCCTTACCTGTCCGTACCGGTCCGTACCAGTCCGTTCCGGTCTGTACCGGTCCGTACCGGTCTGTACCTGTCCGTACAGGTCCATACTGGTCTGTACCTGTCCGTACTGGTCCGTTCCCGTCCGTGCCGGTCCATACCGGTCTGTACCGGTCCGTACTGGTCCGTATTGCTCCGTACTGGTCCATACTGTTCCGTAGTGTTCCGTACTGGTCCGTTGTGTTCCGTACATGTCCATACTGGTCCGTACCGGTCTGTACTGGTCCTTACCTGTCCGTACCGGTCCGTACTGGTCCGTTCTGGTCCGTTCCGGTCCGTTCCTATCCGTTCTGGTCCGTACCGTTCTGTACCGGTCCGTACCGGTCTGTACCGGTCCGTTCCTGTTTGTACTGGTCAGTACTCGTCCCTACTGGTCCATACTGGTCCGTACTGGTCCGTAGTGGTCCGTACTGGTCTATACTGGTCCGTAGTGGTCCATACTGGGCCGTAGAGGTCCGTACCGGTCCGTACCGGTCCGTAATGCTCCCTACTGGTCTGTACTGGTCCATACTGGGCCGTACTCGTCCGTACTGGTCCATACTGGTCCGTATTGGTTCATACTGGTCCATACCGGTGCATACCGGTCCGTTCTGGTCCGTTCTGGTCCGTACCGGTCCGTTCCTCTCCGTTCTGGTCCGTTCCGGTCCGTTCATGTCCGTACTGGTCCGTACTTGTCCATAGTGATCCATACTGGTCCGTACTGGTCCGTAGTGGTCCATACTGATCCATACCGGTCCATACTGGTCCGTACTGGTCCATACTGGTCTGTACTGGTCCGTTCTGTTCCGTACTGGTCTGTACTGGTCCATACTCGTCCGCACTCGTCCGTACTGGTCCGTATTGGTCCGTACTGGTTCATACTGGTCCATACCGCTGCATACCGGTCCGTTCTGGTCCGTTCTGGTCCGTACCAGTCCGTTCCTCTCCGTTCTGGTCCGTTCCGGTCCGTTCATGTCCCGTACTGGTCCGTACTTGTCCATACTGGTCCATACTGGTCCGTACTAGTCCGTACCGTACCCATCCGCACCGGTCCGTACCTCTCCGTACCCATCCGTACCGGTCCATTCCAGTCCGTACCAGTCCATACCGGTCCGTACCGGTCCGTTCCTCTCCGTTCTGATCCGTTCCGGTCCGTTCATGTCCGTACTGGTCCGTACAGGTCCATACTGGTCCGTACTTGTCCATATTGGTCCACTGGTCCGTACATGTCCGTAGTGGTCCATACAGATCCATACCGGTCCATACTGGTCCGTACTGGTCCGTACTGGTCCGTACCCGTCCGTACTGGTCCGTACCTGTCCGTACCCATCCGTACCGGTCCGTTCCGGTCCGTACCAGTCCATACCGGTTCGTACCGGTCCGTTCCTCTCCGTTCTGGTCCTTTGCGGTCCGTTCATGTCCGTACTGGTCCGTACTTGTCCATACTGGTCCGTACTGGTACGTAGTGGTCCATACTGATCCATACCGGTCCATACTGGTCCGTACTGCTCCGTACTGGTCCGTACCGGTCCATAGTGTTCCGTACTGATCCATACCGGTCCGTACCGATCCGTACTGCTCCGTACTGGTCCTTACTGTCCGTACTGATCCGTACTGGTCCATACTGGTCCGTACTGCTCTGTACTGATCCGTACTGGACCGTAATGGTCCGTAGTGGTCCATACTGGGCCGTACTGGTCTGTACTTGTCTGTACTGGTCCGTACTGGTCCATACTGGTCCGTACTGGTCCGTACTGGTCCGTACTGGTCCATACTGGGCCGTACCCACCCGTACCGGTCCATTCCAGTCCGTACCGGTCCATACCGGTCCGTACCGGCCCGTTCCTCTCCGTTCTGGTCCGTTCCAGTCCGTTCATGTCCGTACTGGCATGTACTTGTCCATACTGGTCCATACTGGTCCGTACTGGTTTGTAGTGGTCCATACTGATCCATACCGGTCCATACTGGTCCGTACTGGTCCGTACTGGTCTCTACTGGTCCGTACTGTTCCGTACTGGTCTGTACTGGTCCATACTGGGCCGCACTCGTCCGTACTGGTCCATACTGGTCCGTACTGGTTCATACTGGTCCATACCGGTGCATACCGGTCCGTTCTGCTCCGTTCTGGTCCGTACCAGTCCGTTCCTCTCCGTTCTGGTCCGTTCCGGTCCGTTCATGTCCGTACTGGTCCGTACTAGTCCATAGTGATCCATACTGGTCCGTACTGGTCCGTAGTGGTCCATACTGATCCATACCGGTCCATACTGGTCCGTACTGGTCCGTACTGGTCTGTACTGGTCCGTTCTGTTCCGTACTGGTCTGTACTGGTCCATACTCGTCCGCACTCGTCCGTACTGGTCCGTATTGGTCCGTACTGGTTCATACTGGTCCATACTGGTGCATACCGGTCCGTTCTGGTCCGTTCTGGTCCGTACCGGTCCATTACTCTCCGTTCGGGTCCGTTCCGTACTAGTCCGTACTTGTCCATAGTGTTCCGTACTGGTCCGTAGTGTTCTGTACTGGTCCATACTGGTCCGTACCGGTCCGTACCGGTCCTTACCTGTCCGTACCGGTCCGTACTGGTCCGTACTGGTCCGTACTGGTCTGTACTGGTCCGTTCTGTTCCGTACTGGTCTGTACTGGTCCATACTCGTCCGCACTCGTCCGTACTGGTCCGTATTGGTCCGTACTGGTTCATACTGGTCCATACTGGTGCATACCGGTCCGTTCTGGTCCGTTCTGGTCCGTACCGGTCCATTACTCTCCGTTCGGGTCCGTTCCGTACTAGTCCGTACTTGTCCATAGTGTTCCGTACTGGTCCGTAGTGTTCTGTACTGGTCCATACTGGTCCGTACCGGTCCGTACCGGTCCTTACCTGTCCGTACCGGTCCGTACCAGTCCGTTCCGGTCTGTACCGGTCCGTACCGGTCTGTACCTGTCCGTACAGGTCCATACTGGTCTGTACCTGTCCGTACTGGTCCGTTCCCGTCCGTGCCGGTCCATACCGGTCTGTACCGGTCCGTACTGGTCCGTATTGCTCCGTACTGGTCCATACTGTTCCGTAGTGTTCCGTACTGGTCCGTTGTGTTCCGTACATGTCCATACTGGTCCGTACCGGTCTGTACTGGTCCTTACCTGTCCGTACCGGTCCGTACTGGTCCGTTCTGGTCCGTTCCGGTCCGTTCCTATCCGTTCTGGTCCGTACCGTTCTGTACCGGTCCGTACCGGTCTGTACCGGTCCGTTCCTGTTTGTACTGGTCAGTACTCGTCCCTACTGGTCCATACTGGTCCGTACTGGTCCGTAGTGGTCCGTACTGGTCTATACTGGTCCGTAGTGGTCCATACTGGGCCGTAGAGGTCCGTACCGGTCCGTACCGGTCCGTAATGCTCCCTACTGGTCTGTACTGGTCCATACTGGGCCGTACTCGTCCGTACTGGTCCATACTGGTCCGTATTGGTTCATACTGGTCCATACCGGTGCATACCGGTCCGTTCTGGTCCGTTCTGGTCCGTACCGGTCCGTTCCTCTCCGTTCTGGTCCGTTCCGGTCCGTTCATGTCCGTACTGGTCCGTACTTGTCCATAGTGATCCATACTGGTCCGTACTGGTCCGTAGTGGTCCATACTGATCCATACCGGTCCATACTGGTCCGTACTGGTCCATACTGGTCTGTACTGGTCCGTTCTGTTCCGTACTGGTCTGTACTGGTCCATACTCGTCCGCACTCGTCCGTACTGGTCCGTATTGGTCCGTACTGGTTCATACTGGTCCATACCGCTGCATACCGGTCCGTTCTGGTCCGTTCTGGTCCGTACCAGTCCGTTCCTCTCCGTTCTGGTCCGTTCCGGTCCGTTCATGTCCGTACTGGTCCGTACTTGTCCATACTGGTCCATACTGGTCCGTACTAGTCCGTACCCATCCGCACCGGTCCGTACCTCTCCGTACCCATCCGTACCGGTCCATTCCAGTCCGTACCAGTCCATACCGGTCCGTACCGGTCCTTTCCTCTCCGTTCTGATCCGTTCCGGTCCGTTCATGTCCGTACTGGTCCGTACAGGTCCATACTGGTCCGTACTTGTCCATATTGGTCCACTGGTCCGTACATGTCCGTAGTGGTCCATACAGATCCATACCGGTCCATACTGGTCCGTACTGGTCCGTACTGGTCCGTACCCGTCCGTACTGGTCCGTACCTGTCCGTACCCATCCGTACCGGTCCGTTCCGGTCCGTACCAGTCCATACCGGTTCGTACCGGTCCGTTCCTCTCCGTTCTGGTCCTTTGCGGTCCGTTCATGTCCGTACTGGTCCGTACTTGTCCATACTGGTCCGTACTGGTACGTAGTGGTCCATACTGATCCATACCGGTCCATACTGGTCCGTACTGCTCCGTACTGGTCCGTACCGGTCCATAGTGTTCCGTACTGATCCATACCGGTCCGTACCGATCCGTACTGCTCCGTACTGGTCCTTACTGGTCCGTACTGATCCGTACTGGTCCATACTGGTCCGTACTGCTCTGTACTGATCCGTACTGGACCGTAATGGTCCGTAGTGGTCCATACTGGGCCGTACTGGTCTGTACTTGTCTGTACTGGTCCGTACTGGTCCATACTGGTCCGTACTGGTCCGTACTGGTCCGTACTGGTCCATACTGGGCCGTACCGGTCCGTACCGGTCCTTACCTGTCCGTACCCATTTGTACCGGTCCGTTCCAGTCCGTACCAGTCCATACCGGTCCGTGCCAGTCCGTTCCTCTCCGTTCTGGTCCGTTCCGGTCCGTTCATGTCCGTACTGGTTCGTACTGGTCCATACTGGTCCGTACTTGTCCATACTGGTCCATACTGGTCTGTACTGGTCCGTAGTGGTCCATACTGATCCATACCGGTCCATACTGGTCCGTACTGGTCCGTACCGGTCCATAGTGGTCCGTACTGATCCATACCGATCCGTACCGATCCGTACTGATCCGTACTGGTCCATACTGGTCCGTAATGATCCGTACTGGTCCATACTGGTCTGTACTGCTCCGTACTGGCCATACTGGACCGTAATGGTCCGTAGTGGTCCATACTGGGCCGTACTGCTCCGTACTGGTCTGTACTGGTCCGTTCTGGTCCATACTGGTCCGTACTGGTCCGTACTGGTCCGTACTGGTCCGTACTGGTCCATACTGGGCCGTACCCACCCGTACCGGTCCATTCCAGTCCGTACCGGTCCATACCGGTCCGTACCGGCCCGTTCCTCTCCGTTCTGGTCCGTTCCGGTCCGTTCATGTCCGTACTGGTCCGTACTTGTCCATACTGGTCCATACTGGTCCGTACTGGTTTGTAGTGGTCCATACTGATCCATACCGGTCCATACTGGTCCGTACTGGTCCGTACTGGTCTGTACTGGTCCGTACTGTTCCGTACTGGTCTGTACTGGTCCATACTGGGCCGCACTCGTCCGTATGGTCCATACTGGTCCGTACTGGTTCATACTGGTCCATACCGGTGCATACCGGTCTGTTCTGGTCCGTTCTGGTCCGTACCAGTCCGTTCCTCTCCGTTCTGGTCCGTTCCAGTCCGTTCATGTCCGTACTGGTCCGTACTTGTCCATACTGGTCCATACTGGTCCGTACTGGTCCGTACCCGTCCGTACCGGTCAGTATCTCTCCGTATCCATCCGTACCGGTCCGTTCCGATCCGTACCGGTCCATACCGGTCCGTACCGGTCCATTCCTCTCCGTTCTGGTCCGTTCCGGTCCGTTCATGTCCGTACTGGTCCGTACAGGTCCATACTGGTCCGTACTTGTCCATATTGGCCCACTGGTCCGTACATGTCTGTAGTGGTCCATACTGATCCATATCGGTCCATACTGGTCCGTACTGGTCCGTACTGGTCCGCACTTGTCCATAGTGTTCTGTACTGGTCCGTAGTGTTCCGTACTGGTCCATACAGGTCCGGACCGGTCCGTACCGGTCCTTACCTATCCGTACCGGTCCGTACCGGTCCATACTGGTCCGTACCGGTCCGTTCCTCTCCGTTCTGGTCCGTTCCGGTCCGTTCTTGTCCGTACTGGTCCGTACTTGTCCATACTGGTCCGTACTGGTCCGTACCGGTCCATACTGGTCCGTACCGGTCCCTACCGGTCCGTACTGGTCCGTACTAATCTGTATTGGTCCGTACTGGTCTGTATTCGTCCGTACTTGTCCATACTGTTCCGTACTGTTCCATACTGGTCCGTACTGGTCTGTACTGGTCCGTAATGGTCTATACTGGTCCGTACTTGTCCGTACTGGTCCGTAATGGTCCATACTGGTCCATACTGCTCCATACTGCTCCATACTGGTCCGTTCTGGTCTGTTCTGGTCCGCATTGGTCCATACTGGTCCGTACTGGTCCATACTGGTCCATACAGGTCCGTACTGGTTCGTACTGGTTCGTACTTCTCCGTACTGGTCCGTACTGGTCCGTACTGTTCCGTACTGGTCTGTACTGCCCCGTAGTGGTCCATACTGGTGCATACCGGTCCATTATGGTCCTTTCTGGCCTGTACTGGTCCGTACCGGTCCGTTCTGGTCCGTTCTGGTCCGTACTGGTCCGTACTGGTCAATACAAGTTCGTAATGGTCCGTAGTGGTCCAGACTGGTCCGTACTGGTCCATACGGGTCCGTACCGGTCCGTATTGGTCGGTACTTGTCCTTACTTGTCCGTACCGGTCCGTACCGGTCCGACCGGTCCGTACTGGTCCGTACTGGTCTGTACTGATCCGTACCGGCCAGACTGGGCCGTACTGGTCCGTAGTGGTCCATACTGGGCCGTACTGGTCCGTACTGGTTCGTACTGGTCTGTACTGGTCCGTACTGTTCCGTTCTGGTCTGTACTGGTCCATACTGGGCCGCACTCGTCCGTACTGGTCCATACTGGTCCGTACTGGTTCATACTGGTCCATACCGCTGCATACCGGTCCGTTCTGGTCCGTTGTGGTCCGTACTGGTCCGTTCCTCTCCGTTCTGGTCCGTTCCGTACTGGTCCGTACTTGTCCATCGTGTTCCGTACTGGTCCGTAGTGTTCCGTACTGGTCCATACTGGTCCGTACCGGTCCGTACCGGTCCTTACCTGTCCGTACCGGTCCGTACCAGTCCGTTCCGGTCTCTACCGGTCCGTACCGGTCCGTACCCGTCCGTACCGGTCCATACTGGTCCGTACCCGTCCGTTCCTCTCCGTTCTGGTCCGTTCCGGTCCGTTAATGTCCGTACTGGTCCGTACTTGTCCATACTGGTCCGTACTGGTCTGTACTGGTCCATACTGGGCCGTACTCGTCCGTACTGGTCCATACTGGTCCGTATTGGTTCATACTGGTCCATACCGGTGCATACCGGTCCGTTCTGGTCCGTTCTGGTCCGTACCGGTCCGTTCCTCTCCGTTCTGGTCCGTTCCGTACTGGTCCGTACTTGTCCATCGTGTTCCGTACTGGTCCGTAGTGTTCCGTACTGGTCCATACTGGTCCGTACCGGTCCGTACCGGTCCTTACCTGTCCGTACCGGTCCGTACCAGTCCGTTCCGGTCTCTACCGGTCCATACCGGTCCGTACCCGTCCGTACCGGTCCATACCGGTCCGTACCCGTCCGTTCCTCTCCGTTCTGGTCCGTTCCGGTCCGTTAATGTCCGTACTGGTCCGTACTTGTCCATACTGGTCCGTACTGGTCTGTACTGGTCCATACTGGGCCGTACTCGTCCGTACTGGTCCATACTGGTCCGTATTGGTTCATACTGGTCCATACCGGTGCATGCCGGTCTGTACCGGTCCGTTCTGGTCCGTACCGGTCCGTAGCCGTCCGTACCGGTCCGTACCTGTCTGTACCCCTCCGTACCGGTCCGTTTCGGTCCGTACCGGTCCATACCGGTCCGTACCGGTCCGTTCCTCTCCGTTCTGGTCCGTTGCGGTCCGTTCATGTCCGTACTGGTCCGTACTTGTCCATACTGGTCCTTACTGGTCCGTAGTGGTCCATACTGATCCATACCGGTCCATAATGGTCCGTACTGGTCCGTACTGGTCCGTACCTTTCCATAGTGTTCCGTACTGATCCATACCGGTCCGTACCGATCCGTACTGATCCGTACTGATCCGTACTGGTCCGTACTGATCCGTACTGGTCCATACTGGTCCGTACTGGTCCGTACTGGCCATACTGGACCGTAATGGTCCGTAGTGGTCCATACTGGGCCGTACTGCTCCGTACTGGTCTGTACTGGTCCGTAGTGGTCCATACTAGTCCGTACTGGTCCGTACTGGTCCGTACTGGTCCGTACTGGTCCATACAGGGCCGTACCCGTCCATACCGGTCCGTACCTGTCCGTACCCACCCGTACCGGTCCGTTCCAGTCCGTACCGGTCCATACCGGTCCGTACCGGTCCGTTCCTATCCGTTCTGGTCCGTACCGTTCTGTACCGGTCCGTACCGGTCTGTACCGGTCCGTTCCTGTTTGTACTGGTCAGTACTTGTCCCTACTGGTCCATACTGGTCCGTACTGGTCCGTAGTGGTCCGTACTGGTCCATTCTGGTCCGTAGTGGTCCATACTGGTCCGTACTGGTCCGTAGTGGTCCGTAGTGGTCCGTACTGGTCCATACTGGTCCGTACCGGTCCGTACCGGTCCGTACCGGTCCGTAATGCTCCCTACTGGTCTGTACTGGTCCATACTGGGCCGTACTCGTCCGTACTGGTCCATACTGGTCCGTATTGGTTCATACTGGTCCATACCGGTGCATACCGGTCCGTTCTGGTCCGTTCCGGTCCGTACCGGTCCGTTCCTCTCCGTTCTGGTCCGTTCCGGTCCGTTCATGTCCGTGCTGGTCCGTACTTGTCCATAGTGATCCATACTGGTCCGTACTGGTCCGTAGTGGTCCATACTGATCCATACCGGTCCATACTGGTCCGTACTGGTCCATACTGGTCTGTACTGGTCCGTTCTGTTCCGTACTGGTCTGTACTTGTCCATACTCGTCCGCACTCATCCGTACTGGTCCGTATTGGTCCGTACTGGTTCATACTGGTCCATACTGGTGCATACCGGTCCGTTCTGGTCCGTTCTGGTCCGTACCAGTCCGTTCCTCTCCGTTCTGGTCCGTTCCGGTCCGTTCATGTCCGTACTGGTCCGTACTTGTCCATACTGGTCCATACTGGTCCGTACTGGTCCGTACCCGTCCATACCGGTCCGTACCTATCCGTCCCCATCCGTACCGGTCCGTTCCGGTCCGTAAAGGTCCATACCGGTCCGTACTGGTCCGTTCCTCTCCGTTCTGATCCGTTCCGGTCCGTTCATGTCCGTACTGGTCCGTACAGGTCCATACTGGTCCGTACTTGTCCATATTGGTCCACTGGTCCGTACATGTCCGTAGTGGTCCCTACAGATCTATACCGGTCCATACTGGTCCATACTGGTCCGTACTGGTCCGTACCCGTCCGTACTGGTCCGTACCTGTCCGTACCCATCCGTACCGGTCCGTTCCGGTCCGTACCAGTCCATACCGGTTCGTACCGGTCCGTTCCTCTCCGTTCTGGTCCTTTGCGGTCCGTTCATGTCCGTACTGGTCCGTACTTGTCCATACTGGTCCGTACTGGTGCGTAGTGGTCCATACTGATCCATACCGGTCCATACTGGTCCGTACTGCTCCGTACTGGTCCGTACCGGTCCATAGTGTTCCGTACTGATCCATACCGGTCCGTACCGATCCGTACTGCTCCGTACTGGTCCTTACTGGTCCGTACTGATCCGTACTGGTCCATACTGGTCCGTACTGCTCCGTACTGGCTATACTGGACCGTAATGGTCCGTAGTGGTCCATACTGGGCCGTACTGGTCTGTACTTGTCTGTACTGGTCCGTACTGGTCCATACTGGTCTGTACTGGTCCGTACTGGTCCGTACTGGTCCATACTGGGCCGTACCGGTCCGTACCGGTCCTTACCTGTCCGTACCCATTTGTACCGGTCCGTTCCAGTCCGTACCAGTCCATACCGGTCCGTACCAGTCCGTTCCTCTCCGTTCTGGTCCGTTCCGGTCCGTTCATGTCCGTACTGGTTCGTACTGGTCCATACTGGTCCGTACTTGTCCATACTGGTCCATACTGGTCTGTACTGGTCCGTAGTGGTCCATACTGATCCATACCGGTCCATACTGGTCCGTACCGGTCCGTACCGGTCCATAGTGGTCCGTACTGATCCATACCGATCCGTACCGATCCGTACTGATCCGTACTGGTCCATACTGGTCCGTACTGATCCGTACTGGTCCATACTGGTCTGTACTGCTCCGTACTGGCCATACTGGACCGTAATGGTCCGTAGTGGTCCATACTGGGCCGTACTGCTCCGTACTGGTCTGTACTGGTCCGTTCTGGTCCATACTGGTCCGTACTGGTCCGTACTGGTCCGTACTGGTCCATACTGGGCCGTACCCACCCGTACCGGTCCATTCCAGTCCGTACCGGTCCATACCGGTCCGTACCAGCCCGTTCCTCTCCGTTCTGGTCCGTTCCGGTCCGTTCATGTCCGTACTGGTCCGTACTTGTCCATACTGGTCCATACTGGTCCGTACTGGTTTGTAGTGGTCCATACTGATCCATACCGGTCCATACTGGTCCGTACTGGTCCGTACTGGTCTGTAGTGGTCCGTACTGTTCCGTACTGGTCTGTACTGGTCCATACTGGGCCGCACTCGTCCGTACTGGTCCATACTGGTCCGTACTGGTTCATACTGGTCCATACCGCTGCATACCGGTCCGTTCTGGTCCGTTCTGGTCCGTACCAGTCCGTTCCTCTCCGTTCTGATCCGTTCCGGTCCGTTCATGTCCGTACTGGTCCGTACTTGTCCATACTGGTCTATACTGGTCCGTACTGGTCCGTACCCATCCGCACCGGTCCGTACCTCTCCGTACCCATCCGTACCGGTCCATTCCAGTCTGTACCAGTCCATACCGGTCCGTACCGGTCCGTTCCTCTCCGTTCTGATCCGTTCCGGTCCGTTCATGTCCGTACTGGTCCGTACAGGTCCATACTGGTCCGTACTTGTCCATATTGGTCCACTGGTCCGTACATGTCCGTAGTGGTCCATACAGATCCATACCGGTCCATACTGGTCCGTACTGGTCCGTACTGGTCCGTACCCGTCCGTACTGGTCCGTACCTGTCCGTACCCATCCGTACCGGTCCGTTCCGGTCCGTACCAGTCCATACCGGTTCGTACCGGTCCGTTCCTCTCCGTTCTGGTCCTTTGCGGTCCGTTCATGTCCGTACTGGTCCGTACTTGTCCATACTGGTCCGTACTGGTACGTAGTGGTCCATACTGATCCATACCGGTCCATACTGGTCCGTACTGCTCCGTACTGGTCCGTACCGGTCCATAGTGTTCCGTACTGATCCATACCGGTCCGTACCGATCCGTACTGCTCCGTACTGGTCCTTACTGGTCCGTACTGATCCGTACTGGTCCATACTGGGCCGTACTGCTCCATACTGGTCCGTACTGCTCCGTACTGGCTATACTGGACCGTAATGGTCCGTAGTGGTCCATACTGGGCCGTACTGGTCTGTACTTGTCTGTACTGGTCCATACTGATCCATACCGGTCCATACTGGTCCGTACTGGTCCGTACTGGTCTCTACTGGTCCGTACTGTTCCGTACTGGTCTGTACTGGTCCATACTGGGCCGCACTCGTCCGTACTGGTCCATACTGGTCCGTACTGGTTCATACTGGTCCATACCGGTGCATACCGGTCCGTTCTGCTCCGTTCTGGTCCGTACCAGTCCGTTCCTCTCCGTTCTGGTCCGTTCCGGTCCGTTCATGTCTGTACTGGTCCGTACTAGTCCATAGTGATCCATACTGGTCCGTACTGGTCCGTAGTGGTCCATACTGATCCATACCGGTCCATACTGGTCCGTACTGGTCCGTACTGGTCTGTACTGGTCCGTTCTGTTCCGTACTGGTCTGTACTGGTCCATACTCGTCCGCACTCGTCCGTACTGGTCCGTATTGGTCCGTACTGGTTCATACTGGTCCATACTGGTGCATACCGGTCCGTTCTGGTCCGTTCTGGTCCGTACCGGTCCATTACTCTCCGTTCGGGTCCGTTCCGTACTAGTCCGTACTTGTCCATAGTGTTCCGTACTGGTCCGTAGTGTTCTGTACTGGTCCATACTGGTCCGTACCGGTCCGTACCGGTCCTTACCTGTCCGTACCGGTCCGTACCAGTCCGTTCCGGTCTGTACCGGTCCGTACCGGTCTGTACCTGTCCGTACAGGTCCATACTGGTCTGTACCTGTCCGTACTGGTCCGTTCCCGTCCGTGCCGGTCCATACCGGTCTGTACCGGTCCGTACTGGTCCGTATTGCTCCGTACTGGTCCATACTGTTCCGTAGTGTTCCGTACTGGTCCGTTGTGTTCCGTACATGTCCATACTGGTCCGTACCGGTCTGTACTGGTCCTTACCTGTCCGTACCGGTCCGTACTGGTCCGTTCTGGTCCGTTCCGGTCCGTTCCTATCCGTTCTGGTCCGTACCGTTCTGTACCGGTCCGTACCGGTCTGTACCGGTCCGTTCCTGTTTGTACTGGTCAGTACTTGTCCCTACTGGTCCATACTGGTCCGTACTGGTCCGTAGTGGTCCGTACTGGTCCATACTGGTCCGTAGTGGTCCATACTGGGCCGTAGAGGTCCGTACCGGTCCGTACCGGTCCGTAATGCTCCCTACTGGTCTGTACTGGTCCATACTGGGCCGTACTCGTCCGTACTGGTCCATACTGGTCCGTACTGGTTCATACTGGTCCATACCGGTGCATACCGGTCCGTTCTGCTCCGTTCTGGTCCGTACCAGTCCGTTCCTCTCCGTTCTGGTCCGTTGCGGTCCGTTCATGTCCGTACTGGTCCGTACTAGTCCATAGTGATCCATACTGGTCCGTACTGGTCCGTAGTGGTCCATACTGATCCATACCGGTCCATACTGGTCCGTACTGGTCCGTACTGGTCTGTACTGGTCCGTTCTGTTCCGTACTGGTCTGTACTGGTCCATACTCGTCCGCACTCGTCTGTACTGGTCCGTATTGGTCCGTACTGGTTCATACTGGTCCATACTGGTGCATACCGGTCCGTTCTGGTCCGTTCTGGTCCGTACCGGTCCATTACTCTCCGTTCGGGTCCGTTCCGTACTAGTCCGTACTTGTCCATAGTGTTCCGTACTGGTCCGTAGTGTTCTGTACTGGTCCATACTGGTCCGTACCGGTCCGTACCGGTCCTTACCTGTCCGTACCGGTCCGTACCAGTCCGTTCCGGTCTGTACCGGTCCGTACCGGTCTGTACCTGTCCGTACAGGTCCATACTGGTCTGTACCTGTCCGTACTGGTCCGTTCCCGTCCGTGCCGGTCCATACCGGTCTGTACCGGTCCGTACTGGTCCGTATTGCTCCGTACTGGTCCATACTGTTCCGTAGTGTTCCGTACTGGTCCGTTGTGTTCCGTACATGTCCATACTGGTCCGTACCGGTCTGTACTGGTCCTTACCTGTCCGTACCGGTCCGTACTGGTCCGTTCTGGTCCGTTCCGGTCCGTTCCTATCCGTTCTGGTCCGTACCGTTCTGTACCGGTCCGTACCGGTCTGTACCGGTCCGTTCCTGTTTGTACTGGTCAGTACTTGTCCCTACTGGTCCATACTGGTCCGTACTGGTCCGTAGTGGTCCGTACTGGTCCATACTGGTCCGTAGTGGTCCATACTGGGCCGCAGAGTTCCGTACCGGTCCGTACCGGTCCGTAATGCTCCCTACTGGTCTGTACTGGTCCATACTGGGCCGTACTCGTCCGTACTGGTCCATACTGGTCCGTATTGGTTCATACTGGTCCATACCGGTGCATACCGGTCCGTTCTGGTCCGTTCTGGTCCGTACCGGTCCGTTCCTCTCCGTTCTGGTCCGTTCCGGTCCGTTCATGTCCGTACTGGTCCGTACTTGTCCATAGTGATCCATACTGGTCCGTACTGGTCCGTAGTGGTCCATACTGATCCATACCGGTCCATACTGGTCCGTACTGGTCCATACTGGTCTGTACTGGTCCGTTCTGTTCCGTACTGGTCTGTACTGGTCCATACTCGTCCGCACTCGTCCGTACTGGTCCGTATTGGTCCGTACTGGTTCATACTGGTCCATACCGCTGCATACCGGTCCGTTCTGGTCCGTTCTGGTCCGTACCAGTCCGTTCCTCTCCGTTCTGGTCCGTTCCGGTCCGTTCATGTCCGTACTGGTCCGTACTTGTCCATACTGGTCCATACTGGTCCGTACTAGTCCGTACCCATCCGCACCGGTCCGTACCTCTCCGTACCCATCCGTACCGGTCCATTCCAGTCCGTACCAGTCCATACCGGTCCGTACCGGTCCGTTCCTCTCCGTTCTGATCCGTTCCGGTCCGTTCATGTCCGTACTGGTCCGTACAGGTCCATACTGGTCCGTACTTGTCCATATTGGCCCACTGGTCCGTACATGTCCGTAGTGGTCCATACAGATCCATACCGGTCCATACTGGTCCGTACTGGTCCGTACTGGTCCGTACCCGTCCGTACTGGTCCGTACCTGTCCATACCCATCCGTACCGGTCCGTTCCGGTCCGTACCAGTCCATACCGGTTCGTACCGGTCCGTTCCTCTCCGTTCTGGTCCTTTGCGGTCCGTTCATATCCGTACTGGTCCGTACTTGTCCATACTGGTCCGTACTGGTACGTAGTGGTCCATACTGATCCATACCGGTCCATACTGGTCCGTACTGCTCCGTACTGGTCCGTACCGGTCCATAGTGTTCCGTACTGATCCATACCGGTCCGTACCGATCCGTACTGCTCCGTACTGGTCCTTACTGGTCCGTACTGATCCGTACTGGTCCATACTGGTCCGTACTGCTCTGTACTGATCCGTACTGGACCGTAATGGTCCGTAGTGGTCCATACTAGGCCGTACTGGTCTGTACTTGTCTGTACTGGTCCGTACTGGTCCATACTGGTCCGTACTGGTCCGTACTGGTCCGTACTGGTCCATACTGGGCCGTACCGGTCCGTACCGGTCCTTACCTGTCCGTACCCATTTGTACCGGTCCGTTCCAGTCCGTACCAGTCCATACCGGTCCGTACCAGTCCGTTCCTCTCCGTTCTGGTCCGTTCTGGTCCGTTCATGTCCGTACTGGTTCGTACTGGTCCATACTGGTCCGTACTTGTCCATACTGGTCCATACTGGTCTGTACTGGTCCGTAGTGGTCCATACTGATCCATACCGGTCCATACTGGTCCGTACTGGTCCGTACCGGTCCATAGTGGTCCGTACTGATCCATACCGATCCGTACCGATCCGTACTGATCCGTACTGGTCCATACTGGTCCGTAATGATCCGTACTGGTCCATACTGGTCTGTACTGCTCCGTACTGGCCATACTGGACCGTAATGGTCCGTAGTGGTCCATACTGGGCCGTACTGCTCCGTACTGGTCTGTACTGGTCCGTTCTGGTCCATACTGGTCCGTACTGGTCCGTACTGGTCCGTACTGGTCCGTACTGGTCCATACTGGGCTGTACCCACCCGTACCGGTCCATTCCAGTCCGTACCGGTCCATACCGGTCCGTACCGGCCCGTTCCTCTCCGTTCTGGTCCGTTCCGGTCCGTTCATGTCCGTACTGGTCCGTACTTGTCCATAGTGTTCCGTACTGGTCCGTAGTGTTCTGTACTGGTCCATACTGGTCCGTACCGGTCCGTACCGGTCCTTACCTGTCCGTACCGGTCCGTACCAGTCCGTTCCGGTCTGTACCGGTCCGTACCCGTCTGTACCTGTCCGTACAGGTCCATACTGGTCTGTACCTGTCCGTACTGGTCCGTTCCCGTCCGTGCCGGTCCATACCGGTCTGTACCGGTCCGTACTGGTCCGTATTGCTCCGTACTGGTCCATACTGTTCCGTAGTGTTCCGTACTGGTCCGTTGTGTTCCGTACATGTCCATACTGGTCCGTACCGGTCTGTACTGGTCCTTACCTGTCCGTACCGGTCCGTACTGGTCCGTTCTGGTCCGTTCCGGTCCGTTCCTATCCGTTCTGGTCCGTACCGTTCTGTACCGGTCCGTACCGGTCTGTACCGGTCCGTTCCTGTTTGTACTGGTCAGTACTTGTCCCTACTGGTCCATACTGGTCCGTACTGGTCCGTAGTGGTCCGTACTGGTCCATACTGGTCCGTAGTGGTCCATACTGGGCCGTAGAGGTCCGTACCGGTCCGTACCGGTCCGTAATGCTCCCTACTGGTCTGTACTGGTCCATACTGGGCCGTACTCGTCCGTACTGGTCCATACTGGTCCGTACTGGTTCATACTGGTCCATACCGGTGCATACCGGTCCGTTCTGCTCCGTTCTGGTCCGTACCAGTCCGTTCCTCTCCGTTCTGGTCCGTTGCGGTCCGTTCATGTCCGTACTGGTCCGTACTAGTCCATAGTGATCCATACTGGTCCGTACTGGTCCGTAGTGGTCCATACTGATCCATACCGGTCCATACTGGTCCGTACTGGTCCGTACTGGTCTGTACTGGTCCGTTCTGTTCCGTACTGGTCTGTACTGGTCCATACTCGTCCGCACTCGTCTGTACTGGTCCGTATTGGTCCGTACTGGTTCATACTGGTCCATACTGGTGCATACCGGTCCGTTCTGGTCCGTTCTGGTCCGTACCGGTCCATTACTCTCCGTTCGGGTCCGTTCCGTACTAGTCCGTACTTGTCCATAGTGTTCCGTACTGGTCCGTAGTGTTCTGTACTGGTCCATACTGGTCCGTACCGGTCCGTACCGGTCCTTACCTGTCCGTACCGGTCCGTACCAGTCCGTTCCGGTCTGTACCGGTCCGTACCGGTCTGTACCTGTCCGTACAGGTCCATACTGGTCTGTACCTGTCCGTACTGGTCCGTTCCCGTCCGTGCCGGTCCATACCGGTCTGTACCGGTCCGTACTGGTCCGTATTGCTCCGTACTGGTCCATACTGTTCCGTAGTGTTCCGTACTGGTCCGTTGTGTTCCGTACATGTCCATACTGGTCCGTACCGGTCTGTACTGGTCCTTACCTGTCCGTACCGGTCCGTACTGGTCCGTTCTGGTCCGTTCCGGTCCGTTCCTATCCGTTCTGGTCCGTACCGTTCTGTACCGGTCCGTACCGGTCTGTACCGGTCCGTTCCTGTTTGTACTGGTCAGTACTTGTCCCTACTGGTCCATACTGGTCCGTACTGGTCCGTAGTGGTCCGTACTGGTCCATACTGGTCCGTAGTGGTCCATACTGGGCCGCAGAGTTCCGTACCGGTCCGTACCGGTCCGTAATGCTCCCTACTGGTCTGTACTGGTCCATACTGGGCCGTACTCGTCCGTACTGGTCCATACTGGTCCGTATTGGTTCATACTGGTCCATACCGGTGCATACCGGTCCGTTCTGGTCCGTTCTGGTCCGTACCGGTCCGTTCCTCTCCGTTCTGGTCCGTTCCGGTCCGTTCATGTCCGTACTGGTCCGTACTTGTCCATAGTGATCCATACTGGTCCGTACTGGTCCGTAGTGGTCCATACTGATCCATACCGGTCCATACTGGTCCGTACTGGTCCATACTGGTCTGTACTGGTCCGTTCTGTTCCGTACTGGTCTGTACTGGTCCATACTCGTCCGCACTCGTCCGTACTGGTCCGTATTGGTCCGTACTGGTTCATACTGGTCCATACCGCTGCATACCGGTCCGTTCTGGTCCGTTCTGGTCCGTACCAGTCCGTTCCTCTCCGTTCTGGTCCGTTCCGGTCCGTTCATGTCCGTACTGGTCCGTACTTGTCCATACTGGTCCATACTGGTCCGTACTAGTCCGTACCCATCCGCACCGGTCCGTACCTCTCCGTACCCATCCGTACCGGTCCATTCCAGTCCGTACCAGTCCATACCGGTCCGTACCGGTCCGTTCCTCTCCGTTCTGATCCGTTCCGGTCCGTTCATGTCCGTACTGGTCCGTACAGGTCCATACTGGTCCGTACTTGTCCATATTGGCCCACTGGTCCGTACATGTCCGTAGTGGTCCATACAGATCCATACCGGTCCATACTGGTCCGTACTGGTCCGTACTGGTCCGTACCCGTCCGTACTGGTCCGTACCTGTCCATACCCATCCGTACCGGTCCGTTCCGGTCCGTACCAGTCCATACCGGTTCGTACCGGTCCGTTCCTCTCCGTTCTGGTCCTTTGCGGTCCGTTCATATCCGTACTGGTCCGTACTTGTCCATACTGGTCCGTACTGGTACGTAGTGGTCCATACTGATCCATACCGGTCCATACTGGTCCGTACTGCTCCGTACTGGTCCGTACCGGTCCATAGTGTTCCGTACTGATCCATACCGGTCCGTACCGATCCGTACTGCTCCGTACTGGTCCTTACTGGTCCGTACTGATCCGTACTGGTCCATACTGGTCCGTACTGCTCTGTACTGATCCGTACTGGACCGTAATGGTCCGTAGTGGTCCATACTAGGCCGTACTGGTCTGTACTTGTCTGTACTGGTCCGTACTGGTCCATACTGGTCCGTACTGGTCCGTACTGGTCCGTACTGGTCCATACTGGGCCGTACCGGTCCGTACCGGTCCTTACCTGTCCGTACCCATTTGTACCGGTCCGTTCCAGTCCGTACCAGTCCATACCGGTCCGTACCAGTCCGTTCCTCTCCGTTCTGGTCCGTTCTGGTCCGTTCATGTCCGTACTGGTTCGTACTGGTCCATACTGGTCCGTACTTGTCCATACTGGTCCATACTGGTCTGTACTGGTCCGTAGTGGTCCATACTGATCCATACCGGTCCATACTGGTCCGTACTGGTCCGTACCGGTCCATAGTGGTCCGTACTGATCCATACCGATCCGTACCGATCCGTACTGATCCGTACTGGTCCATACTGGTCCGTAATGATCCGTACTGGTCCATACTGGTCTGTACTGCTCCGTACTGGCCATACTGGACCGTAATGGTCCGTAGTGGTCCATACTGGGCCGTACTGCTCCGTACTGGTCTGTACTGGTCCGTTCTGGTCCATACTGGTCCGTACTGGTCCGTACTGGTCCGTACTGGTCCGTACTGGTCCATACTGGGCTGTACCCACCCGTACCGGTCCATTCCAGTCCGTACCGGTCCATACCGGTCCGTACCGGCCCGTTCCTCTCCGTTCTGGTCCGTTCCGGTCCGTTCATGTCCGTACTGGTCCGTACTTGTCCATACTGGTCCATACTGGTCCGTACTGGTTTGTAGTGGTCCATACTGATCCATACCGGTCCATACTGGTCCGTACTGGTCCGTACTGGTCTGTACTGGTCCGTACTGTTCCGTACTGGTCTGTACTGGTCCATACTGGGCCGCACTCGTCCGTATGGTCCATACTGGTCCGTACTGGTTCATACTGGTCCATACCGGTGCATACCGGTCTGTTCTGGTCCGTTCTGGTCCGTACCAGTCCGTTCCTCTCCGTTCTGGTCCGTTCCAGTCCGTTCATGTCCGTACTGGTCCGTACTTGTCCATACTGGTCCATACTGGTCCGTACTGGTCCGTACCCGTCCGTACCGGTCAGTATCTCTCCGTATCCATCCGTACCGGTCCGTTCCGATCCGTACCGGTCCATACCGGTCCGTACCGGTCCATTCCTCTCCGTTCTGGTCCGTTCCGGTCCGTTCATGTCCGTACTGGTCCGTACAGGTCCATACTGGTCCGTACTTGTCCATATTGGCCCACTGGTCCGTACATGTCTGTAGTGGTCCATACTGATCCATATCGGTCCATACTGGTCCGTACTGGTCCGTACTGGTCCGCACTTGTCCATAGTGTTCTGTACTGGTCCGTAGTGTTCCGTACTGGTCCATACAGGTCCGGACCGGTCCGTACCGGTCCTTACCTATCCGTACCGGTCCGTACCGGTCCATACTGGTCCGTACCGGTCCGTTCCTCTCCGTTCTGGTCCGTTCCGGTCCGTTCTTGTCCGTACTGGTCCGTACTTGTCCATACTGGTCCGTACTGGTCCGTACCGGTCCATACTGGTCCGTACCGGTCCCTACCGGTCCGTACTGGTCCGTACTAATCTGTATTGGTCCGTACTGGTCTGTATTCGTCCGTACTTGTCCATACTGTTCCGTACTGTTCCATACTGGTCCGTACTGGTCTGTACTGGTCCGTAATGGTCTATACTGGTCCGTACTTGTCCGTACTGGTCCGTAATGGTCCATACTGGTCCATACTGCTCCATACTGCTCCATACTGGTCCGTTCTGGTCTGTTCTGGTCCGCATTGGTCCATACTGGTCCGTACTGGTCCATACTGGTCCATACAGGTCCGTACTGGTTCGTACTGGTTCGTACTTCTCCGTACTGGTCCGTACTGGTCCGTACTGTTCCGTACTGGTCTGTACTGCCCCGTAGTGGTCCATACTGGTGCATACCGGTCCATTATGGTCCTTTCTGGCCTGTACTGGTCCGTACCGGTCCGTTCTGGTCCGTTCTGGTCCGTACTGGTCCGTACTGGTCAATACAAGTTCGTAATGGTCCGTAGTGGTCCATACTGGTCCGTACTGGTCCATACGGGTCCGTACCGGTCCGTATTGGTCCGTACTTGTCCTTACTTGTCCGTACCGGTCCGTACCGGTCGGACCGGTCCGTACTGGTCCGTACTGGTCTGTACTGATCCGTACCGGCCAGACTGGGCCGTACTGGTCCGTAGTGGTCCATACTGGGCCGTACTGGTCCGTACTGGTTCGTACTGGTCTGTACTGGTCCGTACTGTTCCGTTCTGGTCTGTACTGGTCCATACTGGGCCGCACTCGTCCGTACTGGTCCATACTGGTCCGTACTGGTTCATACTGGTCCATACCGCTGCATACCGGTCCGTTCTGGTCCGTTGTGGTCCGTACCGGTCCGTTCCTCTCCGTTCTGGTCCGTTCCGTACTGGTCCGTACTTGTCCATCGTGTTCCGTACTGGTCCGTAGTGTTCCGTACTGGTCCATACTGGTCCGTACCGGTCCGTACCGGTCCTTACCTGTCCGTACCGGTCCGTACCAGTCCGTTCCGGTCTCTACCGGTCCGTACCGGTCCGTACCCGTCCGTACCGGTCCATACTGGTCCGTACCCGTCCGTTCCTCTCCGTTCTGGTCCGTTCCGGTCCGTTAATGTCCGTACTGGTCCGTACTTGTCCATACTGGTCCGTACTGGTCTGTACTGGTCCATACTGGGCCGTACTCGTCCGTACTGGTCCATACTGGTCCGTACTGGTTCATACTGGTCCATACCGGTGCATACCGGTCCGTTCTGGTCCGTTCTGGTCCGTACCGGTCCGTTCCTCTCCGTTCTGGTCCGTTCCGTACTGGTCCGTTCTTGTCCATCGTGTTCCGTACTGGTCCGTAGTGTTCCGTACTGGTCCATACTGGTCCGTACCGGTCCGTACCGGTCCTTACCTGTCCGTACCGGTCCGTACCAGTCCGTTCCGGTCTCTACCGGTCCATACCGGTCCGTACCCGTCCGTACCGGTCCATACCGGTCCGTACCCGTCCGTTCCTCTCCGTTCTGGTCCGTTCCGGTCCGTTAATGTCCGTACTGGTCCGTACTTGTCCATACTGGTCCGTACTGGTCTGTACTGGTCCATACTGGGCCGTACTCGTCCGTACTGGTCCATACTGGTCCGTATTGGTTCATACTGGTCCATACCGGTGCATGCCGGTCTGTACCGGTCCGTTCTGGTCCGTACCGGTCCGTAGCCGTCCGTACCGGTCCGTACCTGTCTGTACCCCTCCGTACCGGTCCGTTTCGGTCCGTACCGGTCCATACCGGTCCGTACCGGTCCGTTCCTCTCCGTTCTGGTCCGTTGCGGTCCGTTCATGTCCGTACTGGTCCGTACTTGTCCATACTGGTCCTTACTGGTCCGTAGTGGTCCATACTGATCCATACCGGTCCATAATGGTCCGTACTGGTCCGTACTGGTCCGTACCTTTCCATAGTGTTCCGTACTGATCCATACCGGTCCGTACCGATCCGTACTGATCCGTACTGATCCGTACTGGTCCGTACTGATCCGTACTGGTCCATACTGGTCCGTACTGGTCCGTACTGGCCATACTGGACCGTAATGGTCCGTAGTGGTCCATACTGGGCCGTACTGCTCCGTACTGGTCTGTACTGGTCCGTAGTGGTCCATACTAGTCCGTACTGGTCCGTACTGGTCCGTACTGGTCCGTACTGGTCCATACAGGGCCGTACCCGTCCATACCGGTCCGTACCTGTCCGTACCCACCCGTACCGGTCCGTTCCAGTCCGTACCGGTCCATACCGGTCCGTACCGGCCCGTTCCTCTCCGTTCTGGTTTGTTGCGGTCCGTTCATGTCCGTACTGGTCCGTACTTGTCCATACTGGTCCATACTGGTCCGTACTGGTCCGTAGTGGTCCATACTGGTCCGTACTTGTCCATACTGGTCCGTACTGGTCCGTACTGATCTGTACTGGTCCGTACTGTTCCGTACTGGTCTGTACTGGTCCATACTGGGCCGCACTCGTCCGTACTGGTCCATACTGGCCCGTACTGGTCTGTACTGGTCCATACCGGTGCATACCGGTCCGTTCTGCTCCGTTCTGCTCCGTACCAGTCCGTTCCTCTCCGTTCTGGTCCGTTCCGGTCCGTTCATGTCCGTACCGGTCCGTACCTGTCCGTACCCCTCCGTACCGGTCCGTTCCGGTCCGTACCAGTCCATACAAGTCCGTACCGGTCCGTTCCTCTCCGTTCTGGTCCGTTGCGGTCCGTTCATGTCCGTACTGGTCCGTACTTGTCCATACTAGTCCGTACTGGTCCGTAGTGGTCCATACTGATCCATACCGGTCCATACTGGTCCGTACCGGTCCGTACTGGTCCGTACCGGTCCATAGTGTTCTGTACTGATCCATACCGGTCCGTACCGATCCATACTGATCCGTACTGGTCCATACTGGTCCGTACTGATCCGTACTGGTCCATACTGGTCCGTACTGCTCCGTACTGGCCATACTGGACCGTAATGGTCCGTAGTGGTCCATACTGGGCTGTACTGCTCCGTAGTGGTCTGTACTGGTCCATACTGCTCCCTACTGGTCCGTTCTGGTCCGTTCTGGTCCGCACTGGTCCGTTCTGGTCCGTACTGATCCGTACTGACCATACTGGACCGTAATGGTCCGTAGTGGTCCATACTGATCCATACCGGTCCGTACCGGTCCGTACCGGTCCGTACTGGTCCGTATTGCTCCGTACTGGTCCATACTGTTCCGTAGTGTTCCGTACTGGTCCGTAGTGTTCCGTACTTGTCCATACTGGTCCGTAGCGGTCTGTACTGGTCCTTACCTGTCCGTACCGGTCCGTACCGATCCGTTCTGGTCTGTACCGGTCCGTAGCCGTCCGTACCGGTCTGTACCTGTCCGTACCCCTCCGTACTGGTCCGTTCTGGTCCGTTCCGGTCCGTACCGGTCCGTACCGGTCCGTACCAGTCCGTACCGGTCCGTTCCTCTCCGTTCCGCTCTGTACCGGTCCATACCGGTCCATACCGGTCCGTTCCTCTCCGTTCTGGTCCGTTGCGGGTCCGTTCATGTCCGTACTGGTCCGTACTTGTCCATACTGGTCCGTACTGGTCCGTACTTGTCCATACTGGTCCGTTCTGGTCCGTAGTGGTCTGTACTGATCCATACCGGTCCGTACTGTTCCGTACTGATCCGTACTGGTCCGTACTGGTCCGTACTGATCCGTACTGGCCTGGACCGTAATGGTCCGTAGTGGTCCATACTGGGCTGTACTGTCCGTACTGGTTCGTACTGGTCTGTACTGGTCTGTACTGTTCCATACTCGTCCGTACTGGTCCATACTGGTCCGTACTGGTTCATACTGGTCCATACCGCTGCATACCGGTCCGTTCTGGTCCGTTCTGGTCCGTACCGGTCCGTTCCTCTCTGTTCTGGTCTGTTCCGTACTGGTCCGTACTTGTCCATAGTGTTCCGTACTGGTCCGTAGTGTTCCGTACTGGTCCATACTGGTCCGTACTGGTCCGTACCGGTCCTTACCTGTTCGTACCGGTCCGTACCAGTCCGTTCCGGTCCATTCCGGTCCGTGCCGGTCCATACCGGTCCGTACCGGTCCGTACTGGTCCGTATTGCTCCGTACTAGTCCATAGTGTTCCGTAGTGTTCCGTACTGGTCCGTTGTGTTCCGTACATGTCCATACTGGTCCGTACCGGTCGGTACTGGTCCTTACCTGTCCGTACCGGTCCGTACTGGTCCGTTCTGGTCCGTTCCGGTCCCGTACCGGTCCGTACCGGTCCGTACCGGTCCGTTCCTCTCCGTTCCGCTCTGTACCGGTCCATACCGGTCCGTACCGGTCCGTTCCTCTCTGTTCTGGTCCGTTGCGGTCCGTTCATGTCCGTACTGGTCCGTACTTGTCCATACTGTTCCGTACTGGTCCGTAGTGGTCCATACTGATCCATACCGGTCCGTACTGGTCCGTACTGGTCCGTACCAGTCCATAGTGTTCCGTACTGATCCATACTGGTCCGTACCGATCCATACTGATCCGTACTGGTCCATACTGGTCAGTACTGCTCCGTACTGGCCATACTGGACCGTAATGGTCCATAGTGGTCCATACTGGGCCGTACTGCTCCGTACTGGTCTGTACTGGTCCGTACTGGTCCATACTGGTCCGTACTGCTCTCTACTGGTCCGTACTTGTCCATAGTGTTCCGTACTGGTCTGTAGTGTTCCGTTCTGGTCCGTTCTGGCCCATAGTGGTCCGTACTGGTCCGTATTGGTCCGTACTGCTCCGTACTAGTCCGTACTGGTCCATCCTGGTCCGTACTGGTCCGTTCTCGTCTGCACTGGTCCATACTACTCCATACTGGTCCGTACTGGTCCGTACTGTTCCGTACTGGTCTGTACTGGCCCGTACCGGTCCATACCGGTCCATACTGGTGCATATTGGTCCATACTGGTCCACACTGCTCCGTACTGCTCCATACTGATCTGTACTGGCCCGTACCGGTCCATACCGGTCCATACTGGTCCGTACTGGTCCGTTCTGGTCCGCACTGGTCCATACTGCTCCGTACTTGTCCGTACTGGTCCATACTGGTCCGTACTGTTCCGTACTTGTCCATACTGGTCCGTACTGCTCCGTACTGCCCCCTAGTGGTCCGTACTGGTCCGTACTGTCCCGTTCTGGTGCGTACTGGTCCATAGTGGTCCGTACTGGTCCTTTCTGCTCCGTACTGGTCCATAGTGGTCCGTACCGGTCCCTACTGGTCCGTACTGGTCCGTACTGGTTCATACTGGTCTGTACTGGTCGGTACTGGTCCGTACTGGTCCCTACTGGTCCGTACTGGTCCGCACTGGTCCGTACTGGTCTGTACAGGAACGCACTGGTCCGTTCTGGTCCGTACTGTTCCCTAGTGGTCCGTACCGGTCCATACCGCTCCGTACCGGTCCGTTCCTCACCGTTGTGGTCCGTTCCGGTCCGTTCATGTCCGTACTGGTCCGTACTTGTCCATACTGTTCCGTACTGGTCCGTAGTGGTCCATACTGATCCATACCGGTCCATACTGGTCCGTACTGGTCCGTTCTGGTCTGTACTGGTCCGTACCGGTCCGTACCCGTCCGTACCGGTCCATACTGGTCCGTACCCGTCCGTACCGGTCCGTTCCGGTCCGTGCCGGTCCATACCGGTCCGTACCGGTCCGTACTGGTCCGTATTACTCCGTACTGGTCCACACTGTTCCGTAGTGTTCCGTACTGGTCCGTAGTGTTCCGTACTTGTCCATACTGGTCCGTAGCGGTCCGTACTGGTCCTTACCTGTCCGTACCGGTCTGTACCGGTCCGTTCTGGTCCCTACCGGTCCGTAGCCGTCCGTACTGGTCCGTAGCTGTCTGTACCCCTCCGTACCGGTCCGTTTCGGTCCGTACCGGTCCATACCGGTCCGTACCGGTCCGTATTGGTCCGTACTTGTCCTTACTTGTCCGTACCGGTCCGACCGGTCCGTACTGGTCCGTACTGGTCTGTACTGATCCGTACCGCCAGACTGGGCCGTACTGGTCCGTAGTGGTCCATACTGGGCCGTACTGGTCCGTACTGGTTCGTACTGGTCTGTACTGGTCCGTACTGTTCCGTTCTGGTCTGTACTGGTCCATACTGGGCCGCACTCGTCCGTACTGGTCCATACTGGTCCGTACTGGTTCATACTGGTCCATACCGCTGCATACCGGTCCGTTCTGGTCCGTTCTGGTCCGTACCGGTCCGTTCCTCTCCGTTCTGGTCCGTTCCGTACTGGTCCGTACTTGTCCATCGTGTTCCGTACTGGTCCGTAGTGTTCCGTATTGGTCCATACTGGTCCGTACCGGTCCGTACCGGTCCTTACCTGTCCGTACCGGTCCGTACCAGTCCGTTCCGGTCTCTACCGGTCCGTACCGGTCCGTACCCGTCCGTACCGGTCCATACTGGTCTGTACCCGTCCGTTCCTCTCCGTTCTGGTCCGTTCCGGTCCGTTAATGTCCGTACTGGTCCGTACTTGTCCATACTGGTCCGTACTGGTCTGTACTGGTCCATACTGGGCCGTACTCGTCCGTACTGGTCCATACTGGTCCGTATTGGTTCATACTGGTCCATACCGGTGCATACCGGTCCGTTCTGGTCCGTTCTGGTCCGTACCGGTCCGTTCCTCTCCGTTCTGGTCCGTTCCGTACTGGTCCGTACTTGTCCATCGTGTTCCGTACTGGTCTGTAGTGTTCCGTACTGGTCCATACTGGTCCGTACCGGTCCGTACCGGTCCTTACCTGTCCGTACCGGTCCGTACCAGTCCGTTCCGGTCTCTACCGGTCCATACCGGTCCGTACCCGTCCGTACCGGTCCATACTGGTCCGTATCCGTCCGTTCCTCTCCGTTCTGGTCCGTTCCGGTCCGTTAATGTCCGTACTGGTCCGTACTTGTCCATACTGGTCCGTACTGGTCTGTACTGGCCCATACTGGGCCGTACTCGTCCGTACTGGTCCATACTGGTCCGTATTGGTTCATACTGGTCCATACCGGTGCATGCCGGTCTGTACCGGTCCGTTCTGGTCCGTACCGGTCCGTAGCCGTCCGTACCGGTCCGTACCTGTCTGTACCCCTCCGTACCGGTCCGTTTCGGTCCGTACCGGTCCATACCGGTCCGTACCGGTCCGTTCCTCTCCGTTCTGGTCCGTTGCGGTCCGTTCATGTCCGTACTGGTCCGTACTTGTCCATACTGGTCCTTACTGGTCCGTAGTGGTCCATACTGATCCATACCGGTCCATACTGGTCCGTACTGGTCCGTACTGGTCCGTACCTTTCCATAGTGTTCCGTACTGATCCATACCGGTCCGTACCGATCCGTACTGATCCGTACTGGTCCATACTGGTCCGTACTGATCCGTACTGGTCCATACTGGTCCGTACTGGTCCGTACTGGCCATACTGGACCGTAATGGTCCGTAGTGGTCCATACTGGGCCGTACTGCTCCGTACTGGTCTGTACTGGTCCGTAGTGGTCCATACTAGTCCGTACTGGTCCGTACTGGTCCGTACTGGTCCGTACTGGTCCATACAGGGCCGTACCCGTCCGTACCGGTCCGTACCTGTCCGTACCCACCCGTACCGGTCCGTTCCAGTCCGTACCGGTCCATACCGGTCCGTACCGGCCCGTTCCTCTCCGTTCTGGTTTGTTGCGGTCCGTTCATGTCCGTACTGGTCCGTACTTGTCCATACTGGTCCTTACTGGTCCGTAGTGGTCCATACTGATCCATACCGGTCCATACTGGTCCGTACTGCTCCGTACTGGTCCGTACCGGTCCATAGTGTTCCGTACTGATCCATACCGGTCCGTACCGATCCGTACTGCTCCGTACTGGTCCTTACTGGTCCGTACTGATCCGTACTGGTCCATACTGGTCCGTACTGCTCTGTACTGATCCGTACTGGACCGTAATGGTCCGTAGTGGTCCATACTGAGCCGTACTGGTCTGTACTTGTCTGTACTGGTCCGTACTGGTCCATACTGGTCCGTACTGGTCCGTACTGGTCCGTACTGGTCCATACTGGGCCGTACCGGTCCGTACCGGTCCTTACCTGTCCGTACCCATTTGTACCGGTCCGTTCCAGTCCGTACCAGTCCATACCGGTCCGTACCAGTCCGTTCCTCTCCGTTCTGGTCCGTTCCGGTCCGTTCATGTCCGTACTGGTTCGTACTGGTCCATACTGGTCCGTACTTGTCCATACTGGTCCATACTGGTCTGTACTGGTCCGTAGTGGTCCATACTGATCCATACCGGTCCATACTGGTCCGTACTGGTCCGTACCGGTCCATAGTGGTCCGTACTGATCCATACCGATCCGTACTGGTCCGTAATGATCCGTACTGGTCCATACTGGTCTGTACTGCTCCGTACTGGCCATACTGGACCGTAATGGTCCGTAGTGGTCCATACTGGGCCGTACTGCTCCGTACTGGTCTGTACTGGTCCGTTCTGGTCCATACTGGTCCGTACTGGTCCGTACTGGTCCGTACTGGTCCATACTGGGCCGCACTCGTCCGTACTGGTCCATACTGGCCCGTACTGGTCTGTACTGGTCCATACCGGTGCATACCGGTCCGTTCTGCTCCGTTCTGCTCCGTACCAGTCCGTTCCTCTCCGTTCTGGTCCGTTCCGGTCCGTTCATGTCCGTACCGGTCCGTACCTGTCCGTACCCCTCCGTACCGGTCCGTTCCGGTCCGTACCAGTCCATACAAGTCCGTACCGGTCCGTTCCTCTCCGTTCTGGTCCGTTGCGGTCCGTTCATGTCCGTACTGGTCCGTACTTGTCCATACTAGTCCGTACTGGTCCGTAGTGGTCCATACTGATCCATACCGGTCCATACTGGTCCGTACCGGTCCGTACTGGTCCGTACCGGTCCATAGTGTTCTGTACTGATCCATACCGGTCCGTACCGATCCATACTGATCCGTACTGGTCCATACTGGTCCGTACTGATCCGTACTGGTCCATACTGGTCCGTACTGCTCCGTACTGGCCATACTGGACCGTAATGGTCCGTAGTGGTCCATACTGGGCTGTACTGCTCCGTAGTGGTCTGTACTGGTCCATACTGCTCCCTACTGGTCCGTTCTGGTCCGTTCTGGTCCGCACTGGTCCGTTCTGGTCCGTACTGATCCGTACTGACCATACTGGACCGTAATGGTCCATAGTGGTCCATACTGATCCATACCGGTCCGTACCGGTCCGTACCGGTCCGTACTGGTCCGTGTTGCTCCGTACTGGTCCATACTGTTCCGTAGTGTTCCGTACTGGTCCGTAGTGTTCCGTACTTGTCCATACTGGTCCGTAGCGGTCTGTACTGGTCCTTACCTGTCCGTACCGGTCCGTACCGATCCGTTCTGGTCTGTACCGGTCCGTAGCCGTCCGTACCGGTCCGTACCTGTCCGTACCCCTCCGTACTGGTCCGTTCTGGTCCGTTCCGGTCCGTACCGGTCCGTACCGGTCCGTACCAGTCCGTACCGGTCCGTTCCTCTCCGTTCCGCTCTGTACCGGTCCATACCGGTCCATACCGGTCCGTTCCTCTCCGTTCTGGTCCGTTGCGGTCCGTTCATGTCCGTACTGGTCCGTACTTGTCCATACTGGTCCGTACTGGTCCGTACTTGTCCATACTGGTCCGTTCTGGTCCGTAGTGGTCTGTACTGATCCATACCGGTCCGTACTGTTCCGTACTGATCCGTACTGGTCCGTACTGGTCCGTACTGATCCGTACTGGCCATACTGGACCGTAATGGTCCGTAGTGGTCCATACTGGGCTGTACTGTCCGTACTGGTTCGTACTGGTCTGTACTGGTCTGTACTGTTCCATACTCGTCCGTACTGGTCCATACTGGTCCGTACTGGTTCATACTGGTCCATACCGCTGCATACCGGTCCGTTCTGGTCCGTTCTGGTCCGTACCGGTCCGTTCCTCTCTGTTCTGGTCTGTTCCGTACTGGTCCGTACTTGTCCATAGTGTTCCGTACTGGTCCGTAGTGTTCCGTACTGGTCCATACTGGTCCGTACTGGTCCGTACCGGTCCTTACCTGTTCGTACCGGTCCGTACCAGTCCGTTCCGGTCCGTTCCGGTCCGTGCCGGTCCATACCGGTCCGTACCGGTCCGTACTGGTCCGTATTGCTCCGTACTAGTCCATAGTGTTCCGTAGTGTTCCGTACTGGTCCGTTGTGTTCCGTACATGTCCATACTGGTCCGTACCGGTCGGTACTGGTCCTTACCTGTCCGTACCGGTCCGTACTGGTCCGTTCTGGTCCGTTCCGGTCCGTACCGGTCCGTACCGGTCCGTACCGGTCCGTTCCTCTCCGTTCCGCTCTGTACCGGTCCATACCGGTCCGTACCGGTCCGTTCCTCTCTGTTCTGGTCCGTTGCGGTCCGTTCATGTCCGTACTGGTCCGTAATTGTCCATACTGGTCCGTACTGGTCCGTAGTGGTCCATACTGATCCATACCGGTCCGTACTGGTCCGTACTGGTCCGTACCAGTCCATAGTGTTCCGTACTGATCCATACTGGTCCGTACCGATCCATACTGATCCGTACTGGTCCATACTGGTCAGTACTGCTCCGTACTGGCCATACTGGACCGTAATGGTCCATAGTGGTCCATACTGGGCCGTACTGCTCCGTACTGGTCTGTACTGGTCCGTACCGGTCCATACTGGTCCGTACTGCTCTCTACTGGTCCGTACTTGTCCATAGTATTCCGTACTGGTCTGTAGTGTTCCGTTCTGGTCCGTTCTGGTCCATAGTGGTCCGTACTGGTCCGTATTGGTCCGTACTGGTCCGTACAGGTCCATACTGGTCCGTTCTGGTCCGTACTGCTCCGCATTGGTCCGTACTGCTCCGTACTAGTCCGTACTGGTCCATCCTGGTCCGTACCGGTCCGTTCTCGTCTGCACTGGTCCATACTACTCCATACTGGTCCGTACTGGTCCGTACTGTTCCGTACTGGTCCATATTGGTCCGTGCTGGGCCGTACTGGTCCATACTGTTCCATACTGGTCCGTACTGGTCCGTACAGGTCCATATTGGTCAGTACTGGTCTGTACTGGTGCATATTGGTCCATACTGGTCCACACTGCTCCGTACTGCTCCATACTGGTCTGTACTGGCCCGTACCGGTCCATACCGGTCCATACTGGTCCGTACTGGTCCGTTCTGGTCCGCACTGGTCCATACTGCTCCGTACTTGTCCGTACTGGTCCATACTGGTCCGTACTGTTCCGTACTTGTCCATACTGGTCCGTACTGCTCCGTACTGCCCCCTAGTGGTCCGTACTGGTCCGTACTGTCCCGTTCTGGTGCGTACTGGTCCATAGTGGTCCGTACTGGTCCTTTCTGCTCCGTACTGGTCCATAGTGGTCCGTACCGGTCCCTACTGGTCCGTACTGGTCCGTACTGGTTCATACTGGTCTGTACTGGTCGGTACTGGTCCGTACTGGTCCCTACTGGTCCGTACTGGTCCGCACTGGTCCGTACTGGTCTGTACAGGAACGCACTGGTCCGTTCTGGTCCGTACTGTTCCCTAGTGGTCCGTACCGGTCCATACCGCTCCGTACCGGTCCGTTCCTCACCGTTGTGGTCCGTTCCGGTCCGTTCATGTCCGTACTGGTCCGTACTTGTCCATACTGTTCCGTACTGGTCCGTAGTGGTCCATACTGATCCATACCGGTCCATACTGGTCCGTACTGGTCTGTTCTGGTCTGTACTGGTCCGTACCGGTCCGTACCCGTCCGTACCGGTCCATACTGGTCCGTACCCGTCCGTACCGGTCCGTTCCGGTCCGTGCCGGTCCATACCGGTCCGTACCGGTCCGTACTGGTCCGTATTACTCCGTACTGGTCCACACTGTTCCGTAGTGTTCCGTACTGGTCCGTAGTGTTCCGTACTTGTCCATACTGGTCCGTAGCGGTCCGTACTGGTCCTTACCTGTCCGTACCGGTCTGTACCGGTCCGTTCTGGTCCCTACCGGTCCGTAGCCGTCCGTACTGGTCCGTACCTGTCTGTACCCCTCCGTACCGGTCCGTTTCGGTCCGTACCGGTCCATACCGGTCCGTACCGGTCCGTTCCTCTCCGTTCTGGTCCATTGCGGTCCGTTCATGTCCGTACTGGTCCGTACTTGTCCATACTGGTCCTTACTGGTCCGTAGTGGTCCATACTGATCCATACCGGTCCATACTGGTCCGTACTGGTCCGTACTGGTCCGTACCGGTCCATAGTGTTCCGTACTGATCCATACCGGTCCGTACCGATCCGTACTGATCCGTACTGGTCCATACTGGTCCGTACTGATCCGTACTGGTCCATACTGGTCTGTACTGCTCCGTACGGGCCATACTGGACCGTAATGGTCCGTAGTCGTCCATACTAAGCTGTACTGCTCCGTACTGGTCTGTACTGGTCCGTTCTGGTCCATACTGGTCCGTAGCGGTCCGTACTGGTCTGTACTGGTCCATACTGGGCCGTACCCACCCGTACCGGTCCATTCCAGTCCGTACCGGTCCATACCGGTCCGTACCGGCCCGTTCCTCTCCGTTCTGGTTTGTTGCGGTCCGTTCATGTCCGTACTGGTCCGTACTTGTCCATACTGGTCCATACTGGTCCGTACTGGTTTGTAGTGGTCCATACTGATCCATACCGGTCCATACTGGTCCGTACTGGTCCGTACTGGTTCGTACTTCTCCGTACTGGTCCGTACTGGTCCGTACTGTTCCGTACTGGTCTGTACTGCCCCGTAGTGGTCCATACTGGTGCATACCGGTCCATTATGGTCCTTTCTGGCCTGTACTGGTCCGTACCGGTCCGTTCTGGTCCGTTCTGGTCCGTACTGGTCCGTACTGGTCAATACAAGTCCGTAATGGTCCGTAGTGGTCCATACTGGTCCGTACTGGTCCATACGGGTCCGTACCGGTCCGTATTGGTCCGTACTTGTCCTTACTTGTCCGTACCGGTCCGACTGGTCCGTACTGGTCCGTACTGGTCTGTACTGATCCGTACCGGCCAGACTGGGCCGTACTGGTCCGTAGTGGTCCATACTGGGCCGTACTGGTCCGTACTGGTTCGTACTGGTCTGTACTGGTCCGTACTGTTCCGTTCTGGTCTGTACTGGTCCATACTGGGCCGCACTCGTCCGTACTGGTCCATACTGGTCCGTACTGGTTCATACTGGTCCATACCGCTGCATACCGGTCCGTTCTGGTCCGTTCTGGTCCGTACCGGTCCGTTCCTCTCCGTTCTGGTCCGTTCCGTACTGGTCCGTACTTGTCCATCGTGTTCCGTACTGGTCCGTAGTGTTCCGTACTGGTCCATACTGGTCCGTACCGGTCCGTACCGGTCCTTACCTGTCCGTACCGGTCCGTACCAGTCCGTTCCGGTCTCTACCGGTCCGTACCGGTCCGTACCCGTCCGTACCGGTCCATACTGGTCTGTACCCGTCCGTTCCTCTCCGTTCTGGTCCGTTCCGGTCCGTTAATGTCCGTACTGGTCCGTACTTGTCCATACTGGTCCGTACTGGTCTGTACTGGTCCATACTGGGCCGTACTCGTCCGTACTGGTCCATACTGGTCCGTATTGGTTCATACTGGTCCATACCGGTGCATACCGGTCCGTTCTGGTCCGTTCTGGTCCGTACCGGTCCGTTCCTCTCCGTTCTGGTCCGTTCCGTACTGGTCCGTACTTGTCTATCGTGTTCCGTACTGGTCCGTAGTGTTCCGTACTGGTCCATACTGGTCCGTACCGGTCCGTACCGGTCCTTACCTGTCCGTACCGGTCCGTACCAGTCCGTTCCGGTCTCTACCAATCCATACCGGTCCGTACCCGTCCGTACCGGTCCGTTCCGGTCCGTGCCGGTCCATACCGGTCCGTACCGGTCCGTACTGGTCCGTATTACTCCGTACTGGTCCACACTGTTCCGTAGTGTTCCGTACTGGTCCGTAGTGTTCCGTACTTGTCCATACTGGTCCGTAGCGGTCCGTACTGGTCCGTACCTGTCTGTACCCCTCCGTACCGGTCCGTTTCGGTCCGTACCGGTCCATACCGGTCCGTACCGGTCCGTTCCTCTCCGTTCTGGTCCATTGCGGTCCGTTCATGTCCGTACTGGTCCGTACTTGTCCATACTGGTCCTTACTGGTCCGTAGTGGTCCATACTGATCCATACCGGTCCATACTGGTCCGTACTGGTCCGTACTGGTCCGTACCGGTCCATAGTGTTCCGTACTGATCCATACCGGTCCGTACCGATCCGTACTGATCCGTACTGGTCCATACTGGTCCGTACTGATCCGTACTGGTCCATACTGGTCTGTACTGCTCCGTACGGGCCATACTGGACCGTAATGGTCCGTAGTCGTCCATACTAAGCTGTACTGCTCCGTACTGGTCTGTACTGGTCCGTTCTGGTCCATACTGGTCCGTAGCGGTCCGTACTGGTCTGTACTGGTCCATACTGGGCCGTACCCACCCGTACCGGTCCATTCCAGTCCGTACCGGTCCATACCGGTCCGTACCGGCCCGTTCCTCTCCGTTCTGGTTTGTTGCGGTCCGTTCATGTCCGTACTGGTCCGTACTTGTCCATACTGGTCCATACTGGTCCGTACTGGTTTGTAGTGGTCCATACTGATCCATACCGGTCCATACTGGTCCGTACTGGTCCGTACTGGTTCGTACTTCTCCGTACTGGTCCGTACTGGTCCGTACTGTTCCGTACTGGTCTGTACTGCCCCGTAGTGGTCCATACTGGTGCATACCGGTCCATTATGGTCCTTTCTGGCCTGTACTGGTCCGTACCGGTCCGTTCTGGTCCGTTCTGGTCCGTACTGGTCCGTACTGGTCAATACAAGTCCGTAATGGTCCGTAGTGGTCCATACTGGTCCGTACTGGTCCATACGGGTCCGTACCGGTCCGTATTGGTCCGTACTTGTCCTTACTTGTCCGTACCGGTCCGACTGGTCCGTACTGGTCCGTACTGGTCTGTACTGATCCGTACCGGCCAGACTGGGCCGTACTGGTCCGTAGTGGTCCATACTGGGCCGTACTGGTCCGTACTGGTTCGTACTGGTCTGTACTGGTCCGTACTGTTCCGTTCTGGTCTGTACTGGTCCATACTGGGCCGCACTCGTCCGTACTGGTCCATACTGGTCCGTACTGGTTCATACTGGTCCATACCGCTGCATACCGGTCCGTTCTGGTCCGTTCTGGTCCGTACCGGTCCGTTCCTCTCCGTTCTGGTCCGTTCCGTACTGGTCCGTACTTGTCCATCGTGTTCCGTACTGGTCCGTAGTGTTCCGTACTGGTCCATACTGGTCCGTACCGGTCCGTACCGGTCCTTACCTGTCCGTACCGGTCCGTACCAGTCCGTTCCGGTCTCTACCGGTCCGTACCGGTCCGTACCCGTCCGTACCGGTCCATACTGGTCTGTACCCGTCCGTTCCTCTCCGTTCTGGTCCGTTCCGGTCCGTTAATGTCCGTACTGGTCCGTACTTGTCCATACTGGTCCGTACTGGTCTGTACTGGTCCATACTGGGCCGTACTCGTCCGTACTGGTCCATACTGGTCCGTATTGGTTCATACTGGTCCATACCGGTGCATACCGGTCCGTTCTGGTCCGTTCTGGTCCGTACCGGTCCGTTCCTCTCCGTTCTGGTCCGTTCCGTACTGGTCCGTACTTGTCTATCGTGTTCCGTACTGGTCCGTAGTGTTCCGTACTGGTCCATACTGGTCCGTACCGGTCCGTACCGGTCCTTACCTGTCCGTACCGGTCCGTACCAGTCCGTTCCGGTCTCTACCAATCCATACCGGTCCGTACCCGTCCGTACCGGTCCATACTGGTCCGTATCCGTCCGTTCCTCTCCGTTCTGGTCCGTTCCGGTCCGTTAATGTCCGTACTGGTCCGTACTTGTCCATACTGGTCCGTACTGGTCTGTACTGGCCCATACTGGGCCGTACTTGTCCGTACTGGTCCATACTGGTCCGTATTGGTTCATACTGGTCCATACCGGTGCATGCCGGTCTGTACCGGTCCGTTCTGGTCCGTACCGGTCCGTAGCCGTCCGTACCGGTCCGTACCTGTCTGTACCCCTCCGTACCGGTCCGTTTCGGTCCGTACCGGTCCATACCGGTCCGTACCGGTCCGTTCCTCTCCGTTCTGGTCCGTTGCGGTCCGTTCATGTCCGTACTGGTCCGTACTTGTCCATACTGGTCCTTACTGGTCCGTAGTGGTCCATACTGATCCATACCGGTCCATACTGGTCCGTACTGGTCCGTACTGGTCCGTACCTTTCCATAGTGTTCCGTACTGATCCATACCGGTCCGTACCGATCCGTACTGATCCGTACTGGTCCATACTGGTCCGTACTGATCCGTACTGGTCCATACTGGTCCGTACTGCTCCGTACTGGCCATACTGGACCGTAATGGTCCGTAGTGGTCCATACTGGGCCGTACTGCTCCGTACTGGTCTGTACTGGTCCGTAGTGGTCCATACTAGTCCGTACTGGTCCGTACTGGTCCGTACTGGTCCGTACTGGTCCATACAGGGCCGTACCCGTCCGTACCGGTCCGTACCTGTCCGTACCCACCCGTACCGGTCCGTTCCAGTCGGTACCGGTCCATACCGGTCCGTACCGGCCCGTTCCTCTCCGTTCTGGTTTGTTGCGGTCCGTTCATGTCCGTACTGGTCCGTACTTGTCCATACTGGTCCATACTGGTCCGTACTGGTCCGTAGTGGTCCATACTGGTCCGTATTTGTCCATACTGGTCCGTACTGGTCCGTACTGATCTGTACTGGTCCGTACTGTTCCGTACTGGTCTGTACTGGTCCATACTGGGCCGCACTCGTCCGTACTGGTCCATACTGGCCCGTACTGGTTCATACTGGTCCATACCGGTGCATACCGGTCCGTTCTGCTCCGTTCTGCTCCGTACCAGTCCGTTCCTCTCCGTTCTGGTCCGTTCCGGTCCGTACCAGTCCATACAAGTCCGTACCGGTCCGTTCCTCTCCGTTCTGGTCCGTTGCGGTCCGTTCATGTCCGTACTGGTCCGTACTTGTCCATACTGGTCCGTACTGGTCCGTAGTGGTCCATACTGATCCATACCGGTCCATACTGGTCCGTACTGGTCCGTACTGGTCCGTACCGGTCCATAGTGTTCTGTACTGATCCATACCGGTCCGTACCGATCCATACTGATCCGTACTGGTCCATACTGGTCCGTACTGATCCGTACTGGTCCATACTGGTCCGTACTGCTCCGTACTGGCCATACTGGACCGTAATGGTCCGTAGTGGTCCATACTGGGCTGTACTGCTCCGTAGTGGTCTGTACTGGTCCATACTGCTCCCTACTGGTCCGTTCTGGTCCGTTCTGGTCCGCACTGGTCCGTTCTGGTCCGTACTGATCCGTACTGACCATACTGGACCGTAATGGTCCGTAGTGGTCCATACTGATCCATACCGGTCCGTACCGGTCCGTACCGGTCCGTACCGGTCCGTATTGCTCCGTACTGGTCCATACTGTTCCGTAGTGTTCCGTACTGGTCCGTAGTGTTCCGTACTTGTCCATACTGGTCCGTAGCGGTCTGTACTGGTCCTTACCTGTCCGTACCGGTCCGTACCGATCCGTTCTGGTCTGTACCGGTCCGTAGCCGTCCGTACCGGTCCGTACCTGTCCGTACCCCTCCGTACTGGTCCGTTCTGGTCCGTTCCGGTCCGTACCGGTCCGTACCGGTCCGTACCAGTCCGTACCGGTCCGTTCCTCTCCGTTCCGCTCTGTACCGGTCCATACCGGTCCATACCGGTCCGTTCCTCTCCGTTCTGGTCCGTTGCGGTCCGTTCATGTCCGTACTGGTCCGTACTTGTCCATACTGGTCCGTACTGGTCCGTACTTGTCCATACTGGTCCGTTCTGGTCCGTAGTGGTCTGTACTGATCCATACCGGTCCGTACTGTTCCGTACTGATCCGTACTGGTCCGTACTGGTCCGTACTGATCCGTACTGGCCATACTGGACCGTAATGGTCCGTAGTGGTCCATACTGGGCTGTACTGTCCGTACTGGTTCGTACTGGTCTGTACTGGTCTGTACTGTTCCATACTCGTCCGTACTGGTCCATACTGGTCCGTACTGGTTCATACTGGTCCATACCGCTGCATACCGGTCCGTTCTGGTCCGTTCTGGTCCGTACCGGTCCGTTCCTCTCTGTTCTGGTCTGTTCCGTACTGGTCCGTACTTGTCCATAGTGTTCCGTACTGGTCCGTAGTGTTCCGTACTGGTCCATACTGGTCCGTACTGGTCCGTACCGGTCCTTACCTGTTCGTACCGGTCCGTACCAGTCCGTTCCGGTCCGTTCCGGTCCTTGCCGGTCCATACCGGTCCGTACCGGTCCGTACTGGTCGGTATTGCTCCGTACTGGTCCATACTGTTCCGTAGTGTTCCGTACTGGTCCGTTGTGTTCCGTACATGTCCATACTGGTCCGTACCTGTCGGTACTGGTCCTTACCTGTCCGTACCGGTCCGTACTGGTCCGTTCTGGTCCGTTCCGGTCCGTACCGGTCCGTACCGGTCCGTACCGGTCCGTTCCTCTCCGTTCCGCTCTGTACCGGTCCATACCGGTCCGTACCGGTCCGTTCCTCTCTGTTCTGGTCCGTTGCGGTCCGTTCATGTCCGTACTGGTCCGTACTTGTCCATACTGGTCCGTACTGGTCCGTAGTGGTCCATACTGATCCATACCGGTCCGTACTGGTCCGTACTGGTCCGTACCAGTCCATAGTGTTCCGTACTGATCCATACTGGTCCGTACCGATCCATACTGATCCGTACTGGTCCATACTGGTCAGTACTGCTCCGTACTGGCCATACTGGACCGTAATGGTCCATAGTGGTCCATACTGGGCCGTACTGCTCCGTACTGGTCTGTACTGGTCCGTACCGGTCCATACTGGTCCGTACTGCTCTCTACTGGTCCGTACTTGTCCATAGTGTTCCGTACTGGTCTGTAGTGTTCCGTTCTGGTCCGTTCTGGTCCATAGTGGTCCGTACTGGTCCGTATTGGTCCGTACTGGTCCGTACTGGTCCATACTGGTCCGTTCTGGTCCGTACTGCTCCGCATTGGTCCGTACTGCTCCGTACTAGTCCGTACTGGTCCATCCTGGTCCGTACCGGTCCGTTCTCGTCTGCACTGGTCCATACTACTCCATACTGGTCCGTACTGGTCCGTACTGTTCCGTACCTGTCCATATTGGTCCGTGCTGGGCCGTACTGGTCCATACTGTTCCATACTGGTCCGTACTGGTCCGTACAGGTCCATATTGGTCAGTACTGGTCTGTACTGGTGCATATTGGTCCATACTGGTCCACACTGCTCCGTACTGCTCCATACTGGTCTGTACTGGCCCGTACCGGTCCATACCGGTCCATACTGGTCCGTACTGGTCCGTTCTGGTCCGCACTGGTCCATACTGCTCCGTACTTGTCCGTACTGGTCCATACTGGTCCGTACTGGTCCGTACTTGTCCATACTGGTCCGTACTGCTCCGTACTGCCCCCTAGTGGTCCGTACTGGTCCGTACTGTCCCGTTCTGGTGCGTACTGGTCCATAGTGGTCCGTACTGGTCCTTTCTGCTCCGTACTGGTCCATAGTGGTCCGTACCGGTCCCTACTGGTCCGTACTGGTCCGTACTGGTTCATACTGGTCTGTACTGGTCGGTACTGGTCCGTACTGGTCCCTACTGGTCCGTACTGGTCCGCACTGGTCCGTACTGGTCTGTACAGGAACGCACTGGTCCGTTCTGGTCCGTACTGTTCCCTAGTGGTCCGTACCGGTCCATACCGCTCCGTACCGGTCCGTTCCTCACCGTTGTGGTCCGTTCCGGTCCGTTCATGTCCGTACTGGTCCGTACTTGTCCATAGTGTTCCGTACTGGTCCGTAGTGGTCCATACTGATCCATACCGGTCCATACTGGTCCGTACTGGTCCGTTCTGGTCTGTACTGGTCCGTACCGGTCCGTACCCGTCCGTACCGGTCCATACTGGTCCGTACCCGTCCGTACCGGTCCGTACCGGTCCGTGCCGGTCCGTACCGGTCCGTACCGGTCCGTACTGGTCCATATTGCTCCATACTGGTCCATAGTGTTCCGTAGTGTTCCGTACTGGTCCGTAGTGTTCCGTACTTGTCCATACTGGTCCGTACTGCTCCGTACTGGCCATACTGGACCGTAATGGTCCGTAGTGGTCCATACTGGGCCGTACTGCTCCGTACTGGTCTGTACTGGTCCGTAGTGGTCCATACTAGTCCGTACTGGTCCGTACTGGTCCGTACTGGTCCGTACTGGTCCATACAGGGCCGTACCCGTCCGTACCGGTCCGTACCTGTCCGTACCCACCCGTACCGGTCCGTTCCAGTCCGTACCGGTCCATACCGGTCCGTACCGGCCCGTTCCTCTCCGTTCTGGTTTGTTGCGGTCCGTTCATGTCCGTACTGGTCCGTACTTGTCCATACTGGTCCATACTGGTCCGTACTGGTCCGTAGTGGTCCATACTGGTCCGTATTTGTCCATACTGGTCCGTACTGGTCCGTACTGATCTGTACTGGTCCGTACTGTTCCGTACTGGTCTGTACTGGTCCATACTGGGCCGCACTCGTCCGTACTGGTCCATACTGGCCCGTACTGGTTCATACTGGTCCATACCGGTGCATACCGGTCCGTTCTGCTCCGTTCTGCTCCGTACCAGTCCGTTCCTCTCCGTTCTGGTCCGTTCCGGTCCGTTCATGTCCGTACCGGTCCGTACCTGTCCGTACCCCTCCGTACCGGTCCGTTCCGGTCCGTACCAGTCCATACAAGTCCGTACCGGTCCGTTCCTCTCCGTTCTGGTCCGTTGCGGTCCGTTCATGTCCGTACTGGTCCGTACTTGTCCATACTGGTCCGTACTGGTCCGTAGTGGTCCATACTGATCCATACCGGTCCATACTGGTCCGTACTGGTCCGTACTGGTCCGTACCGGTCCATAGTGTTCTGTACTGATCCATACCGGTCCGTACCGATCCATACTGATCCGTACTGGTCCATACTGGTCCGTACTGATCCGTACTGGTCCATACTGGTCCGTACTGCTCCGTACTGGCCATACTGGACCGTAATGGTCCGTAGTGGTCCATACTGGGCTGTACTGCTCCGTAGTGGTCTGTACTGGTCCATACTGCTCCCTACTGGTCCGTTCTGGTCCGTTCTGGTCCGCACTGGTCCGTTCTGGTCCGTACTGGTCCGTACTGGTCCGTACCGGTCCATAGTGTTCTGTACTGATCCATACCGGTCCGTACCGGTCCGTACCGGTCCGTTCTGGTCTGTACCGGTCCATACCGGTCCGTACTGGTCCGTCCCGCTCCGTATCTGTCCGTACCCGTCCGTACTGGTCCGTACCGGTCCATACCGCTCCGTACCGGTCCGTTCCTCACCGTTGTGGTCCGTTCCGGTCCGTTCATGTCCGTACTGGTCCGTTCTTGTCCGTACTGGTCCGTACTTGTCCATACTGGTCCGTACTGGTCCGTACTGGTCCCTACCGGTCCGTAGTGGTCCGTACTAATCTGTATTGGTCCGTACTGGTCCGTATTCGTCCGTACTGGTCCATACTGTTCCGTACTGTTCCATACTGGTCCGTACTGGTCTGTACTGGTCCGTAATGGTCCATACTGGTCCGTACTTGTCTGTACTGGTCCGTAATGGTCCATACTGGTCCATACTGGTCCATACTGCTCCATACTGGTCCGTTCTGGTCTGTTCTGGTCCACATTGGTCCATACTGGTCCGTACTGGTCCGTACTGGTCCATACTGGTCCATACAGGTCCGTACTGGTCCGTACTGGTTCATACTGGTCCATACCGCTGCATACCGGTCCGTTCTGGTCCGTTCTGGTCCGTACCGGTCCGTTCCTCTCCGTTCTGGTCCGTTCCGTACTGGTCCGTACTTGTCCATCGTGTTCCGTACTGGTCCGTAGTGTTCCGTACTGGTCCATACTGGTCCGTACCGGTCCGTACCGGTCCTTACCTGTCCGTACCGGTCCGTACCAGTCCGTTCCGGTCTCTACCGGTCCATACCGGTCCGTACCCGTCCGTACCGGTCCATACTGGTCCGTACCCGTCCGTTCCTCTCCGTTCTGGTCCGTTCCGGTCCGTTAATGTCCGTACTGGTCCGTACTTGTCCATACTGGTCCGTACTGGTCTGTACTGGCCCATACTGGGCCGTACTCGTCCGTACTGGTCCATACTGGTCCGTATTGGTTCATACTGGTCCATACCGGTGCATGCCGGTCTGTACCGGTCCGTTCTGGTCCGTACCGGTCCGTAGCCGTCCGTACCGGTCCGTACCTGTCTGTACCCCTCCGTACCGGTCCGTTTCGGTCCGTACCGGTCCATACTGGTCCGTACCGGTCCGTTCCTCTCCGTTCTGGTCCGTTGCGGTCCGTTCATGTCCGTACTGGTCCGTACTTGTCCATACTGGTCCTTACTGGTCCGTAGTGGTCCATACTGATCCATACCGGTCCATACTGGTCCGTACTGGTCCGTACTGGTCCGTACCTTTCCATAGTGTTCCGTACTGATCCATACCGGTCCGTACCGATCCGTACTGATCCGTACTGGTCCATACTGGTCCGTACTGATCCGTACTGGTCCATACTGGTCCGTACTGGTCCGTACTGGCCATACTGGACCGTAATGGTCCGTAGTGGTCCATACTGGGCCGTACTGCTCCGTACTGGTCTGTACTGGTCCGTAGTGGTCCATACTAGTCCGTACTGGTCCGTACTGGTCCGTACTGGTCCATACTGGTCCATACAGGGCCGTACCCGTCCGTACCGGTCCGTACCTGTCCGTACCCACCCGTACCGGTCCGTTCCAGTCCGTACTGGTCCATACTGGTCCGTACTGGTCCGTACTTGTCCATACTGGTCCGTACTGCTCCGTACTGCCCCCTAGTGGTCCGTACTGGTCCGTACTGTCCCGTTCTGGTGCGTACTGGTCCATAGTGGTCCGTACTGGTCCTTTCTGCTCCGTACTGGTCCATAGTGGTCCGTACCGGTCCCTACTGGTCCGTACTGGTCCGTACTGGTTCATACTGGTCTGTACTGGTCGGTACTGGTCCGTACTGGTCCCTACTGGTCCGTACTGGTCCGCACTGGTCCGTACTGGTCTGTACAGGAACGCACTGGTCCGTTCTGGTCCGTACTGTTCCCTAGTGGTCCGTACCGGTCCATACCGCTCCGTACCGGTCCGTTCCTCACCGTTGTGGTCCGTTCCGGTCCGTTCATGTCCGTACTGGTCCGTACTTGTCCATACTGTTCCGTACTGGTCCGTAGTGGTCCATACTGATCCATACCGGTCCATACTGGTCCGTACTGGTCCGTTCTGGTCTGTACTGGTCCGTACCGGTCCGTACCCGTCCGTACCGGTCCATACTGGTCCGTACCCGTCCGTACCGGTCCGTACCGGTCCGTGCCGGTCCGTACCGGTCCGTACCGGTCCGTACTGGTCCATATTGCTCCATACTGGTCCATAGTGTTCCGTAGTGTTCCGTACTGGTCCGTAGTGTTCCGTAATTGTCCATACTGGTCCGTACTGCTCCGTACTGGCCATACTGGACCGTAATGGTCCGTAGTGGTCCATACTGGGCCGTACTGCTCCGTACTGGTCTGTACTGGTCCGTAGTGGTCCATACTAGTCCGTACTGGTCCGTACTGGTCCGTACTGGTCCGTACTGGTCCATACAGGGCCGTACCCGTCCGTACCGGTCCGTACCTGTCCGTACCCACCCGTACCGGTCCGTTCCAGTCCGTACCGGTCCATACCGGTCCGTACCGGCCCGTTCCTCTCCGTTCTGGTTTGTTGCGGTCCGTTCATGTCCGTACTGGTCCGTACTTGTCCATACTGGTCCATACTGGTCCGTACTGGTCCGTAGTGGTCCATACTGGTCCGTATTTGTCCATACTGGTCCGTACTGGTCCGTACTGATCTGTACTGGTCCGTACTGTTCCGTACTGGTCTGTACTGGTCCATACTGGGCCGCACTCGTCCGTACTGGTCCATACTGGCCCGTACTGGTTCATACTGGTCCATACCGGTGCATACCGGTCCGTTCTGCTCCGTTCTGCTCCGTACCAGTCCGTTCCTCTCCGTTCTGGTCCGTTCCGGTCCGTTCATGTCCGTACCGGTCCGTACCTGTCCGTACCCCTCCGTACCGGTCCGTTCCGGTCCGTACCAGTCCATACAAGTCCGTACCGGTCCGTTCCTCTCCGTTCTGGTCCGTTGCGGTCCGTTCATGTCCGTACTGGTCCGTACTTGTCCATACTGGTCCGTACTGGTCCGTAGTGGTCCATACTGATCCATACCGGTCCATACTGGTCCGTACTGGTCCGTACTGGTCCGTACCGGTCCATAGTGTTCTGTACTGATCCATACCGGTCCGTACCGATCCATACTGATCCGTACTGGTCCATACTGGTCCGTACTGATCCGTACTGGTCCATACTGGTCCGTACTGCTCCGTACTGGCCATACTGGACCGTAATGGTCCGTAGTGGTCCATACTGGGCTGTACTGCTCCGTAGTGGTCTGTACTGGTCCATACTGCTCCCTACTGGTCCGTTCTGGTCCGTTCTGGTCCGCACTGGTCCGTTCTGGTCCGTACTGGTCCGTACTGGTCCGTACCGGTCCATAGTGTTCTGTACTGATCCATACCGGTCCGTACCGGTCCGTACCGGTCCGTTCTGGTCTGTACCGGTCCATACCGGTCCGTACTGGTCCGTCCCGCTCCGTATCTGTCCGTACCCGTCCGTACTGGTCCGTACCGGTCCATACCGCTCCGTACCGGTCCGTTCCTCACCGTTGTGGTCCGTTCCGGTCCGTTCATGTCCGTACTGGTCCGTTCTTGTCCGTACTGGTCCGTACTTGTCCATACTGGTCCGTACTGGTCCGTACTGGTCCCTACCGGTCCGTAGTGGTCCGTACTAATCTGTATTGGTCCGTACTGGTCCGTATTCGTCCGTACTGGTCCATACTGTTCCGTACTGTTCCATACTGGTCCGTACTGGTCTGTACTGGTCCGTAATGGTCCATACTGGTCCGTACTTGTCTGTACTGGTCCGTAATGGTCCATACTGGTCCATACTGGTCCATACTGCTCCATACTGGTCCGTTCTGGTCTGTTCTGGTCCACATTGGTCCATACTGGTCCGTACTGGTCCGTACTGGTCCATACTGGTCCATACAGGTCCGTACTGGTCCATACTGGTTCATACTGGTCCATACCGCTGCATACCGGTCCGTTCTGGTCCGTTCTGGTCCGTACCGGTCCGTTCCTCTCCGTTCTGGTCCGTTCCGTACTGGTCCGTACTTGTCCATCGTGTTCCGTACTGGTCCGTAGTGTTCCGTACTGGTCCATACTGGTCCGTACCGGTCCGTACCGGTCCTTACCTGTCCGTACCGGTCCGTACCAGTCCGTTCCGGTCTCTACCGGTCCATACCGGTCCGTACCCGTCCGTACCGGTCCATACCGGTCCGTACCCGTCCGTTCCTCTCCGTTCTGGTCCGTTCCGGTCCGTTAATGTCCGTACTGGTCCGTACTTGTCCATACTGGTCCGTACTGGTCTGTACTGGTCCATACTGGGCCGTACTCGTCCGTACTGGTCCATACTGGTCCGTATTGGTTCATACTGGTCCATACCGGTGCATGCCGGTCTGTACCGGTCCGTTCTGGTCCGTACCGGTCCGTAGCCGTCCGTACCGGTCCGTACCTGTCTGTACCCCTCCGTACCGGTCCGTTCCAGTCCGTACCGGTCCATACCGGTCCGTACCGGCCCGTTCCTCTCCGTTCTGGTTTGTTGCGGTCCGTTCATGTCCGTACTGGTCCGTACTTGTCCATACTGGTCCATACTGGTCCGTACTGGTCCGTAGTGGTCCATACTGGTCCGTACTTGTCCATACTGGTCCGTACTGGTCCGTACTGATCTGTACTGGTCCGTACTGTTCCGTACTGGTCTGTACTGGTCCATACTGGGCCGCACTCGTCCGTACTGGTCCATACTGGTCCGTACTGGTTCATACTGGTCCATACCGGTGCATACCGGTCCGTTCTGCTCCGTTCTGGTCCGTACCAGTCCGTTCCTCTCCGTTCTGGTCCGTTGCGGTCCGTTCATGTCCGTACCGGTCCGTACCTGTCCGTACCCCTCCGTACCGGTCCGTTCCGGTCCGTACCAGTCCATACAAGTCCGTACCGGTCCGTTCCTCTCCGTTCTGGTCCGTTGCGGTCCGTTCATGTCCGTACTGGTCCGTACTTGTCCATACTGGTCCGTACTGGTCCGTAGTGGTCCATACTGATCCATACCGGTCCATACTGGTCCGTACTGGTCCGTACTGGTCCGTACCGGTCCATAGTGTTCTGTACTGATCCATACCGGTCCGTACCGATCCATACTGATCCGTACTGGTCCATACTGGTCCGTACTGATCCGTACTGGTCCATACTGGTCCGTACTGCTCCGTACTGGCCATACTGGACCGTAATGGTCCGTAGTGGTCCATACTGGTGCATACCGGTCCGTTATGGTCCTTTCTGGCCTGTACAGGTCCGTACCGGTCCGTTCTGGTCCGTTCTGGTCCGTACTGGTCCGTACTGGTCAATACAAGTCCGTAATGGTCCGTAGTGGTCCATACTGGTCCGTACTCGTCCATACGGGTCCGTACCAGTCCGTACTGGTCCGTACTTCTCCGTACTTCTCCGTACCGGTCCGTACTGGTCCGTACCGGTCCGTTCCGGTCCGTACCAGTCCGACCGGTCCGTACTGGTCCATACCGGTCCGTACTGGTCCGTTCCTCTCCGTTCTGGTCCGTTGCGGTCCGTTCATGTCCGTACTGGTCCGTACTTGTCCATACTGGTCCTTACTGGTCCGTAGTGGTCCATAGTGATCCATACCGGTCCATACTGGTCCGTACTGGTCCGTACTGGTCCGTACCTTTCCATAGTGTTCCGTACTGATCCATACCGGTCCGTACCGATCCGTACTGATCCGTAGTGGTCCATACTGGGCCGTACTGGTCCGTACTGGTTCGTACTGGTCTGTACTGGTCCGTACTGTTCCGTTCTGGTCTGTACTGGTCCATACTGGGCCGCACTCGTCCGTACTGGTCCATACTGGTCCGTACTGGTTCATACTGGTCCATACCGCTGCATACCGGTCCGTTCTGGTCCGTTCTGGTCCGTACCGGTCCGTTCCTCTCCGTTCTGGTCCGTTCCGTACTGGTCCGTACTTGTCCATCGTGTTCCGTACTGGTCCGTACTGTTCCGTACTGGTCCATACTGGTCCGTACCGGTCCGTACCGGTCCTTACCTGTCCGTACCGGTCCGTACCAGTCCGTTCCGGTCTCTACCGGTCCGTACCGGTCCGTACCCGTCCGTACCGGTCCATACTGGTCCGTACCCGTCCGTTCCTCTCCGTTCTGGTCCGTTCCGGTCCGTTAATGTCCGTACTGGTCCGTACTTGTCCATACTGGTCCGTACTGGTCTGTACTGGCCCATACTGGGCCGTACTCGTCCGTACTGGTCCATACTGGTCCGTATTGGTTCATACTGGTCCATACCGGTGCATGCCGGTCTGTACCGGTCCGTTCTGGTCCGTACCGGTCCGTAGCCGTCCGTACCGGTCCGTACCTGTCTGTACCCCTCCGTACCGGTCCGTTTCGGTCCGTACCGGTCCATACCGGTCCGTACCGGTCCGTTCCTCTCCGTTCTGGTCCGTTGCGGTCCGTTCATGTCCGTACTGGTCCGTACTTGTCCATACTGGTCCTTACTGGTCCGTAGTGGTCCATACTGATCCATACCGGTCCATACTGGTCCGTACTGGTCCGTACTGGTCCGTACCTTTCCATAGTGTTCCGTACTGATCCATACCGGTCCGTACCGATCCGTACTGATCCGTACTGGTCCATACTGGTCCGTACTGATCCGTACTGGTCCATACTGGTCCGTACTGGTCCGTACTGGCCATACTGGACCGTAATGGTCCGTAGTGGTCCATACTGGGCCGTACTGCTCCGTACTGGTCTGTACTGGTCCGTAGTGGTCCATACTAGTCCGTACTGGTCCGTACTGGTCCGTACTGGTCCGTACTGGTCCATACAGGGCCGTACCCATCCGTACCGGTCCGTACCTGTCCGTACCCACCCGTACCGGTCCGTTCCAGTCCGTACCGGTCCATACCGGTCCGTACCGGCCCGTTCCTCTCCGTTCTGGTTTGTTGCGGTCCGTTCATGTCCGTACTGGTCCGTACTTGTCCATACTGGTCCATACTGGTCCGTACTGGTCCGTAGTGGTCCATACTGGTCCGTACTTGTCCATACTGGTCCGTACTGGTCCGTACTGATCTGTACTGGTCCGTACTGTTCCGTACTGGTCTGTACTGGTCCATACTGGGCCGCACTCGTCCGTACTGGTCCATACTGGTCCGTACTGGTTCATACTGATCCATACCGGTGCATACCGGTCCGTTCTGCTCCGTTCTGGTCCGTACCAGTCCGTTCCTCTCCGTTCTGGTCCGTTCCGGTCCGTTCATGTCCGTACCGGTCCGTACCTGTCCGTACCCCTCCGTACCGGTCCGTTCCGGTCCGTACCAGTCCATACAAGTCCGTACCGGTCCGTTCCTCTCCGTTCTGGTCCGTTGCGGTCCGTTCATGTCCGTACTGGTCCGTACTTGTCCATACTGGTCCGTACTGGTCCGTAGTGGTTCATACTGATCCATACCGGTCCATACTGGTCCGTACTGGTCCGTACTGGTCCGTACCGGTCCATAGTGTTCTGTACTGATCCATACCGGTCCGTACCGATCCATACTGATCCGTACTGGTCCATACTGGTCCGTACTGATCCGTACTGGTCCATACTGGTCCGTACTGCTCCGTACTGGCCATACTGGACCGTAATGGTCCGTAGTGGTCCATACTGGGCTGTACTGCTCCGTAGTGGTCTGTACTGGTCCATACTGCTCCCTACTGGTCCGTTCTGGTCCGTTCTGGTCCGCACTGGTCCGTACTGGTCCGTACTGGTCCGTACTGGTCCGTACCGGTCCATAGTGTTCTGTACTGATCCATACCGGTCCGTACCGGTCCGTACTGGTCCGTTCTGGTCTGTACCGGTCCATACCGGTCCGTACTGGTCCGTACCGCTCCGTATCTGTCCGTACCCGTCCGTACTGGTCCGTACCGGTCCATACCGCTCCGTACCGGTCCGTTCCTCACCGTTGTGGTCCGTTCCGGTCCGTTCATGTCCGTACTGGTCCGTTCTTGTCCGTACTGGTCCGTACTTGTCCATACTGGTCCGTACTGGTCCGTACTGGTCCCTACCGGTCCGTAGTGGTCCATACTAATCTGTATTGGTCCGTACTGGTCCGTATTCGTCCGTACTGATCCATACCGGTGCATACCGGTCCGTTCTGCTCCGTTCTGGTCCGTACCAGTCCGTTCCTCTCCGTTCTGGTCCGTTCCGGTCCGTTCATGTCCGTACCGGTCCGTACCTGTCCGTACCCCTCCGTACCGGTCCGTTCCGGTCCGTACCAGTCCATACAAGTCCGTACCGGTCCGTTCCTCTCCGTTCTGGTCCGTTGCGGTCCGTTCATGTCCGTACTGGTCCGTACTTGTCCATACTGGTCCGTACTGGTCCGTAGTGGTTCATACTGATCCATACCGGTCCATACTGGTCCGTACTGGTCCGTACTGGTCCGTACCGGTCCATAGTGTTCTGTACTGATCCATACCGGTCCGTACCGATCCATACTGATCCGTACTGGTCCATACTGGTCCGTACTGATCCGTACTGGTCCATACTGGTCCGTACTGCTCCGTACTGGCCATACTGGACCGTAATGGTCCGTAGTGGTCCATACTGGGCTGTACTGCTCCGTAGTGGTCTGTACTGGTCCGTACTGCTCCCTACTGGTCCGTTCTGGTCCGTTCTGGTCCGCACTGGTCCGTACTGGTCCGTACTGGTCCGTACTGGTCCGTACCGGTCCATAGTGTTCTGTACTGATCCATACCGGTCCGTACCGGTCCGTACTGGTCCGTTCTGGTCTGTACCGGTCCATACCGGTCCGTACTGGTCCGTACCGCTCCGTATCTGTCCGTACCCGTCCGTACTGGTCCGTACCGGTCCATACCGCTCCGTACCGGTCCGTTCCTCACCGTTGTGGTCCGTTCCGGTCCGTTCATGTCCGTACTGGTCCGTTCTTGTCCGTACTGGTCCGTACTTGTCCATACTGGTCCGTACTGGTCCGTACTGGTCCCTACCGGTCCGTACTGGTCCGTACTAATCTGTATTGGTCCGTACTGGTCCGTATTCGTCCGTACTGGTCCATACTGTTCCGTACTGTTCCATACTGGTCCGTACTGGTCTGTACTGGTCCGTAATGGTCCATACTGGTCCGTACTTGTCTGTACTGGTCCGTAATGGTCCATACTGGTCCATACTGGTCCATACTGCTCCATACTGGTCCGTTCTGGTCTATTCTGGTCCACATTGGTCCATACTGGTCCGTACTGGTCCGTACTGGTCCATACTGGTCCATACAGGTCCGTACTGGTCCGTACTGGTTCATACTGGTCCATACCGCTGCATACCGGTCCGTTCTGGTCCGTTCTGGTCCGTACCGGTCCGTTCCTCTCCGTTCTGGTCCGTTCCGTACTGGTCCGTACTTGTCCATCGTGTTCCGTACTTGTCCATCGTGTTCCGTACTGGTCCGTAGTGTTCCGTACTGGTCCATACTGGTCCGTACCGGTCCGTACCGGTCCTTACCTGTCCGTACCGGTCCGTACCAGTCCGTTCCGGTCTCTACCGGTCCGTACCCGTCCGTACCGGTCCATACTGGTCCGTACCCGTCCGTTCCTCTCCGTTCTGGTCCGTTCCGGTCCGTTAATGTCCGTACTGGTCCGTACTTGTCCATACTGGTCCGTACTGGTCTGTACTGGCCCATACTGGGCCGTACTCGTCCGTACTGGTCCATACTGGTCCGTATTGGTTCATACTGGTCCATACCGGTGCATGCCGGTCTGTACCGGTCCGTTCTGGTCCGTACCGGTCCGTAGCCGTCCGTACCGGTCCGTACCTGTCCGTACCCCTCCGTACCGGTCCGTTTCGGTCCGTACCGGTCCATACCGGTCCGTACCGGTCCGTTCCTCTCCGTTCTGGTCCGTTGCGGTCCGTTCATGTCCGTACTGGTTCGTACTTGTCCATACTGTTCCATACTGGTCCGTACTGGTCCGTAGTGGTCCATACTGGTCCGTACTTGTCCATACTGGTCCGTACTGGTCCGTACTGATCTGTACTGGTCCGTACTGTTCCGTACTGGTCTGTACTGGTCCATACTGGTCCGTACTGGTTCATACTGGTCCATACCGGTGCATACCGGTCCGTTCTGCTCCGTTCTGGTCCGTACCAGTCCGTTCCTCTCCGTTCTGGTCCGTTCCGGTCCGTTCATGTCCGTACCGGTCCGTACCTGTCCGTACCCCTCCGTACCGGTCCGTTCCGGTCCGTACCAGTCCATACAAGTCCGTACCGGTCCGTTCCTCTCCGTTCTGGTCCGTTGCGGTCCGTTCATGTCTGTACTGGTCCGTACTTGTCCATACTGGTCCGTACTTGTCCATAGTGATCCATACTGGTCCGTTCTGGTCCGTAGTGGTCTGTACTGATCCATGCCGGTCCGTACTGTTCCGTACTGATCCGTTCTGGTCCGTACTGGTCCGTACTGATCCGTACTGGCCATACTGGACCGTAATGGTCCGTAGTGGTCCATACTGTGCTGTATTGTCCGTACTGGTTCGTACTGGTCTGTACTGGTCTGTACTGTTCCGTACTCGTCCGTACTGGTCCATACTGGTCCGTACTGGTTCATACTGGTCCATACCGCTGCATACCGGTCCGTTCTGGTCCGTTCTGGTCCGTACCGGTCCGTTCCTCTCCGTTCTGGTCCGTTCCGTACTGGTCCGTACTTGTCCATAGTGTTCCGTACTGGTCCGTAGTGTTCCGTACTGGTCCATACCGGTCCCTACCGGTCCGTACCGGTCCTTACCTGTTCGTACCGGTCCGTACCAGTCAGTTCCGGTCCGTTCCGGTCCGTGCCGGTCCATACCGGTCCGTACCGGTCCGTACTGGTCGGTATTGCTCCGTACTGGTCCATAGTGTTCCGTAGTGTTCCGTACTGGTCCGTTGTGTTCCGTACATGTCCATACTGGTCCGTACCGGTCGGTACTGGTCCTTACCTGTCCGTACCGGTCCGTACTGGTCCGTTCTGGTCCGTTCCGGTCCGTACCGGTCCGTACCGGTCCGTACCGGTCCGTTCCTCTCCGTTCCGCTCTGTACCGGTCCATACCGGTCCGTACCGGTCCGTTCCTCTCCGTTCTGGTCCGTTGCGGTCTGTTCATGTCCGTACTGGTCCGTACTTGTCCATACTGGTCCGTACTGGTCCGTAGTGGTCCATACTGATCCATACCGGTCCGTACTTGTCCGTACTGGTCCGTACCAGTCCATAGTGTTCCGTACTGGTCCATACTGGTCCGTACCGATCCGTACTGATCCGTACTGGTCCATACTGGTCCTTTCTGCTCCGTACTGGTCCATAGTGGTCCGTACCGGTCCCTACTGGTCCGTACTGGTCCGTACTGGTCCATACTGGTCTGTACTGGTCGGTACTGGTCCGTACTGGTCCCTACTGGTCCGTACTGGTCCGCACTGGTCCGTACTGGTCTGTACAGGAACGCACTGGTCCGTTCTGGTCCGTACTGGTCCCTAGTGGTCCGTACCGGTCCATACCGCTCCGTACCGGTCCGTTCCTCACCGTTGTGGTCCGTTCCGGTCCGTTCATGTCCGTACTGGTCCGTACTTGTCCATACTGTTCCGTACTGGTCCGTAGTGGTCCATACTGATCCATACCAATCCATACTGGTCCGTACTGGTCCGTTCCGGTCTGTACTGGTCCGTACCGGTCCGTACCCGTCCGTACCGGTCCATACTGGTCCGTACCTGTCCGTACCGGTCCGTTCCGGTCCGTGCCGGTCCATACCGCCCGTACCGGTCCGTACTGGTCCGTATTACTCCGTACTGGTCCACACTGTTCCGTAGTGTTCCGTACTGGTCCGTAGTGTTCCGTACTTGTCCATACTGGTCCGTAGCGGTCCGTACTGGTCCTTACCTGTCCGTACCGGTCTGTACCGGTCCGTTCTGGTCCGTACCGGTCCGTAGCTGTCCGTACTGGTCCGTACCTGTCTGTACCCATCCGTACCGGTCCGTTCCGGTCCGTACCGGTCCATACCGGTCCGTACCGGTCCGTTCCTCTCTGTTCTGGTCCGTTGCGGTCCGTTCATGTCCGTACTGGTCCGTACTTGTCCATACTGGTCTGTACTGGTCCGTAGTGGTCCATACTGATCCATACCGGTCAATACTGGTCCGTACTGGTCCAGACCGGTCCGTACTGGTCCATAGTGTTCCGTACTGATCCATACCGGTCCGTACCGATCCGTACTGATCCGTACTGGTCCATACTGGTCCATACTGATCCGTACTGGTCCATACTGGTCTGTACTGCTCCGTACTGGCCATACTGGACCGTAATGGTCCGTAGTGGTCCATACTGGGCCGTACTGCTCCGTACTGGTCTGTACTGGTCCGTTCTGGTCCATACTGGTCCGTACTGGTCCGTACTGGTCCGTACTGGTCCATACTGGGCCGTACCCACCCGTACCGGTCCATTCCAGTCCGTACCGGTCTATACCGGTCCGTACCGGCCCGTTCCTCTCCGTTCTGGTCCGTTCCGGTCCGTTCATGTCCGTACTGGTCCGTACTTGTCCATACTGGTCCATACTGGTCCGTACTGGTTTGTAGTGGTCCATACTGATCCATACCGGTCCATACTGGTCCGTACTGGTCCGTACTGGTCCGTAGTGGTCCGTACTGTTCCGTACTGGTCTGTACTGGTCCATACTGGGCCGCACTCGTCCGTACTGGTCCATACTGGTCCGTACTGGTTCATACTGGTCCATACCGGTGCATACCGGTCCGTTCTGCTCCGTTCTGGTCCGTACCAGTCCGTTCCTCTCCGTTCTGGTCCGTTGCGGTCCGTTCATGTCCGTACTGGTCCGTACTTGTCCATACTGGTCCATACTGGTCCGTACTGGTCCGTACCCGTCCGTACCGGTCCGTACCTCTCCGTACCCATCCGTACCGGTCCGTTCCGGTCCGTACCGGTCCATAGCGGTCCGTACCGGTCCATTCCTCTCCGTTCTGGTCCGTTCCGGTCCGTTCATGTCCGTACTGGTCCGTACAGGTCCATACTGGTCCGTACTTGTCCATATTGGTCCACTGGTCCGTAAATGTCCGTAGTGGTCCATACTGATCCATACCGGTCCATACTAGTCCGTACTGCTCCGTACTGGTCCTCACTTGTCCATAGTGTTCCGTACTGGTCCGTAGTGTTCCGTACTGGTCCATACTGGTCCGTACCGGTCCGTACCGGACCTTACCTATCCGTACCGGTCCGTACCAGTCCGTTCTGGTCCGTACCGGTCCATACCGGTCCGTACTGGTCCGTACCGCTCCGTATCTGTCCGTACCCGTCCGTACCGGTCCGTACCGGTCCATACCGGTCCGTACCGGTCCGTTCCTCTCCGTTCTGGTCCGTTCCGGTCCGTTCTTGTCCGTACTGGTCCGTACTTGTCCATACTGGTCCGTACTGGTCCGTACTGGTCCATACTGGTCCGTACCCACCCGTACCGGTCCATTCCAGTCCGTACCGGTCTATACCGGTCCGTACTGGCCCGTTCCTCTACCTTCTGGTCCGTTCCGGTCCGTTCATGTCCGTACTGGTCCGTACTTGTCCATACTGGTCCATACTGGTCCGTACTGGTTTGTAGTGGTCCATACTGATCCATACTGGTCCATACTGGTCCGTACTGGTCCGTACTGGTCCGTAGTGGTCCGTACTGTTCCGTACTGGTCTGTACTGGTCCATACTGGGCCGCACTCGTCCGTACTGGTCCATACTGGTCCGTACTGGTTCATACTGGTCCATACCGGTGCATACCGGTCCGTTCTGCTCCGTTCTGGTCCGTACCAGTCCGTTCCTCTCCGTTCTGGTCCGTTGCGGTCCGTTCATGTCCGTACTGGTCCGTACTTGTCCATACTGTTCCATACTGGTCCGTACTGGTCCGTAGTGGTCCATACTGGTCCGTACTTGTCCATACTGGTCCGTACTGGTCCGTACTGATCTGTACTGGTCCGTACTGTTCCGTACTGGTCTGTACTGGTCCATACTGGGCCGCACTCGTCCGTACTGGTCCATACTGGTCCGTACTGGTTCATACTGGTCCATACCGGTGCATACCGGTCCGTTCTGCTCCGTTCTGGTCCGTACCAGTCCGTTCCTCTCCGTTCTGGTCCGTTCCGGTCCGTTCATGTCCGTACCGGTCCGTACCTGTCCGTACCCCTCCGTACCGGTCCGTTCCGGTCCGTACCAGTCCATACAAGTCCGTACCGGTCCGTTCCTCTCCGTTCTGGTCCGTTGCGGTCCGTTCATGTCTGTACTGGTCCGTACTTGTCCATACTGGTCCGTACTTGTCCATAGTGATCCATACTGGTCCGTTCTGGTCCGTAGTGGTCTGTACTGATCCATGCCGGTCCGTACTGTTCCGTACTGATCCGTTCTGGTCCGTACTGGTCCGTACTGATCCGTACTGGCCATACTGGACCGTAATGGTCCGTAGTGGTCCATACTGTGCTGTATTGTCCGTACTGGTTCGTACTGGTCTGTACTGGTCTGTACTGTTCCGTACTCGTCCGTACTGGTCCATACTGGTCCGTACTGGTTCATACTGGTCCATACCGCTGCATACCGGTCCGTTCTGGTCCGTTCTGGTCCGTACCGGTCCGTTCCTCTCCGTTCTGGTCCGTTCCGTACTGGTCCGTACTTGTCCATAGTGTTCCGTACTGGTCCGTAGTGTTCCGTACTGGTCCATACCGGTCCCTACCGGTCCGTACCGGTCCTTACCTGTTCGTACCGGTCCGTACCAGTCAGTTCCGGTCCGTTCCGGTCCGTGCCGGTCCATACCGGTCCGTACCGGTCCGTACTGGTCGGTATTGCTCCGTACTGGTCCATAGTGTTCCGTAGTGTTCCGTACTGGTCCGTTGTGTTCCGTACATGTCCATACTGGTCCGTACCGGTCGGTACTGGTCCTTACCTGTCCGTACCGGTCCGTACTGGTCCGTTCTGGTCCGTTCCGGTCCGTACCGGTCCGTACCGGTCCGTACCGGTCCGTTCCTCTCCGTTCCGCTCTGTACCGGTCCATACCGGTCCGTACCGGTCCGTTCCTCTCCGTTCTGGTCCGTTGCGGTCTGTTCATGTCCGTACTGGTCCGTACTTGTCCATACTGGTCCGTACTGGTCCGTAGTGGTCCATACTGATCCATACCGGTCCGTACTTGTCCGTACTGGTCCGTACCAGTCCATAGTGTTCCGTACTGGTCCATACCGGTCCGTACCGATCCGTACTGATCCGTACTGGTCCATACTGGTCCTTTCTGCTCCGTACTGGTCCATAGTGGTCCGTACCGGTCCCTACTGGTCCGTACTGGTCCGTACTGGTCCATACTGGTCTGTACTGGTCGGTACTGGTCCGTACTGGTCCCTACTGGTCCGTACTGGTCCGCACTGGTCCGTACTGGTCTGTACAGGAACGCACTGGTCCGTTCTGGTCCGTACTGGTCCCTAGTGGTCCGTACCGGTCCATACCGCTCCGTACCGGTCCGTTCCTCACCGTTGTGGTCCGTTCCGGTCCGTTCATGTCCGTACTGGTCCGTACTTGTCCATACTGTTCCGTACTGGTCCGTAGTGGTCCATACTGATCCATACCAATCCATACTGGTCCGTACTGGTCCGTTCCGGTCTGTACTGGTCCGTACCGGTCCGTACCCGTCCGTACCGGTCCATACTTGTCCGTACCTGTCCGTACCGGTCCGTTCCGGTCCGTGCCGGTCCATACCGCCCGTACCGGTCCGTACTGGTCCGTATTACTCCGTACTGGTCCACACTGTTCTGTAGTGTTCCGTACTGGTCCGTAGTGTTCCGTACTTGTCCATACTGGTCCGTAGCGGTCCGTACTGGTCCTTACCTGTCCGTACCGGTCTGTACCGGTCCGTTCTGGTCCGTACCGGTCCGTAGCTGTCCGTACTGGTCCGTACCTGTCTGTACCCATCCGTACCGGTCCGTTCCGGTCCGTACCGGTCCATACCGGTCCGTACCGGTCCGTTCCTCTCTGTTCTGGTCCGTTGCGGTCCGTTCATGTCCGTACTGGTCCGTACTTGTCCATACTGGTCTGTACTGGTCCGTAGTGGTCCATACTGATCCATACCGGTCCATACTGGTCCGTACTGGTCCAGACCGGTCCGTACCGGTCCATAGTGTTCCGTACTGATCCATACCGGTCCGTACCGATCCGTACTGATCCGTACTGGTCCATACTGGTCCATACTGATCCGTACTGGTCCATACTGGTCTGTACTGCTCCGTACTGGCCATACTGGACCGTAATGGTCCGTAGTGGTCCATACTGGGCCGTACTGCTCCGTACTGGTCCGTACTGGTCCGTTCTGGTCCATACTGGTCCGTACCCACCCGTACCGGTCCATTCCAGTCCGTACCGGTCTATACCGGTCCGTACCGGCCCGTTCCTCTCCGTTCTGGTCCGTTCCGGTCCGTTCATGTCCGTACTGGTCCGTACTTGTCCATACTGGTCCATACTGGTCCGTACTGGTTTGTAGTGGTCCATACTGATCCATACCGGTCCATACTGGTCTGTACTGGTCCATACTGGGCCGCACTCGTCCGTACTGGTCCATACTGGTCCGTACTGGTTCATACTGGTCCATACCGGTGCATACCGGTCCGTTCTGCTCCGTTCTGGTCCGTACCAGTCCGTTCCTCTCCGTTCTGGTCCGTTGCGGTCCGTTCATGTCCGTACTGGTCCGTACTTGTCCATACTGGTCCATACTGGTCCGTACTGGTCCGTACCCGTCCGTACCGGTCCGTACCTCTCCGTACCCATCCGTACCGGTCCGTTCCGGTCCGTACCGGTCCATACCGGTCCGTACCGGTCCATTCCTCTCCGTTCTGGTCCGTTCCGGTCCGTTCATGTCCGTACTGGTCCGTACAGGTCCATACTGGTCCGTACTTGTCCATATTGGTCCACTGGTCCGTAAATGTCCGTAGTGGTCCATACTGATCCATACCGGTCCATACTAGTCCGTACTGCTCCGTACTGGTCCTCACTTGTCCATAGTGTTCCGTACTGGTCCGTAGTGTTCCGTACTGGTCCATACTGGTCCGTACCGGTCCGTACCGGACCTTACCTATCCGTACCGGTCCGTACCAGTCCGTTCTGGTCCGTACCGGTCCATACCGGTCCGTACTGGTCCGTACCGCTCCGTATCTGTCCGTACCCGTCCGTACCGGTCCGTACCGGTCCATACCGGTCCGTACCGGTCCGTTCCTCTCCGTTCTGGTCCGTTCCGGTCCGTTCTTGTCCGTACTGGTCCGTACTTGTCCATACTGGTCCGTACTGGTCCGTACTGGTCCATACTGGTCCGTACCCACCCGTACCGGTCCATTCCAGTCCGTACCGGTCTATACCGGTCCGTACTGGCCCGTTCCTCTACCTTCTGGTCCGTTCCGGTCCGTTCATGTCCGTACTGGTCCGTACTTGTCCATACTGGTCCATACTGGTCCGTACTGGTTTGTAGTGGTCCATACTGATCCATACTGGTCCATACTGGTCCGTACTGGTCCGTACTGGTCCGTAGTGGTCCGTACTGTTCCGTACTGGTCTGTACTGGTCCATACTGGGCCGCACTCGTCCGTACTGGTCCATACTGGTCCGTACTGGTTCATACTGGTCCATACCGGTGCATACCGGTCCGTTCTGCTCCGTTCTGGTCCGTACCAGTCCGTTCCTCTCCGTTCTGGTCCGTTGCGGTCCGTTCATGTCCGTACTGGTCCGTACTTGTCCATACTGGTCCATACTGGTCCGTACTGGTCCGTACCCGTCCGTACCGGTCCGTACCTCTCCGTACCCATCCGTACCGGTCCGTTCCGGTCCGTACCGGTCCATACCGGTCCGTACCGGTCCATTCCTCTCCGTTCTGGTCCGTTCCGGTCCGTTCATGTCCGTACTGGTCCGTACAGGTCCATACTGGTCCGTACTTGTCCATATTGGTCCACTGGTCCGTAAATGTCCGTAGTGGTCCATACTGATCCATACCGGTCCATACTAGTCCGTACCGCTCCGTACTGGTCCTCACTTGTCCATAGTGTTCCGTACTGGTCCGTAGTGTTCCGTACTGGTCCATACTGGTCCGTACCGGTCCGTACCGGACCTTACCTATCCGTACCGGTCCGTACCGGTCCGTACTGATCCGTACTGGTCCATACTGGTCCGTACTGCTCCGTACTGGCCATACTGGACCGTAATGGTCCGTAGTGGTCCATACTGGGCCGTACTGCTCCGTATTGGTCTGTACTGGTCCGTACTGGTCCATACCGGTCCGTTCTGGTCCGTTCTGGTCCGCACTGGTCCGTTCTGGTCCGTACTGATCCGTACTGGCCATACTGGACCGTAATGGTCCGTACCGGTCCGTTCCGGTCCGTTCCGGTCCATACCGGTCTGTACAGGTCCGTACTGGTCCGTATTGCTCCGTACTGGTCCATACTGTTCCGTAGTGTTCCGTACTGGTCCGTAGTGTTCCGTACTTGTCCATACTGGTCCGTAGCGGTCTGTACTGGTCCTTACCTTTCCGTACCGGTCCGTACCGGTCCGTTCTGGTCCGTACCAGTCCGTAGCCGTCCGTACCGGTCCGTACCTGTCCGTACCCCTCCGTACCAGTCCGTTCCGGTCCATACCGGTCCATACCGGTCCGTACCGGTCCGTTCCTCTCCGTTCTGGTCCGTTGCGGTCCGTTCTTGTCCGTACTGGTCCGTACTTGTCCATACTGGTCCGTACTGGTCCGTAGTGGTCCATACTGATCCATACCGGTCCGTACTGGTCCGTACTGGTCCGTACCGGTCCATAGTGTTCCGTACTGATCCATACCGGTCCGTACCGATCCATACTGATCCGTACTGGTCCGTACTGGTCCGTACTGATCCGTACTGACCATACTGGACCGTAATGGTCCGTACCGGTCCGTTCCGGTCCGTTCCGGTCCATACCGGTCTGTACCGGTCCGTACTGGTCCGTATTGCTCCGTACTGGTCCATACTGTTCCGTAGTGTTCCATACTGGTCCGTAGTGTTCCGTACTTGTCCATACTGGTCCGTAGCGGTCTGTACTGGTCCTTACCTTTCCGTACCGGTCCGTACCGGTCCGTTCTGGTCCGTACCGGTCCGTAGCCGTCCGTACCGGTCCGTACCTGTCCGTACCCCTCCGTACCAGTCCGTTCCGGTCCGTACCGGTCCATACCGGTCCGTACCGGTCCGTTCCTCTCCGTTCTGGTCCGTTGCGGTCCGTTCTTGTCCGTACTGGTCCGTACTTGTCCATACTGGTCCGTACTGGTCCGTAGTGGTCCATACTGATCCATACCGGTCCGTACTGGTCCGTACTGGTCCGTACCGGTCCATAGTGTTCCGTACTGATCCATACCGGTCCGTACCGATCCATACTGATCCGTACTGGTCCATACTGGTCCGTACTGATCCGTACTGGTCCATACTGGACCGTAATGGTCCGTAGTGGCCCATACTGGGCCGTACTGCTCCGTACAGGTCTGTACTGGTCCGTACTGGTCCATACTGGTCCGTACTGGTCCGTACTGGTCCGTACTGGTCCATACTGGGCCGTACCCGTCCGTACCGGTCCGTACCTGTCCGTACCCATCCGTACTTGTCCGTTCCAGTCCGTACCGGTCCATACCGGTCCGTACCGACACGTTCCTCTCCGTTCTGGTCCGTTGCGGTCCGTTCATGTCCGTACTGGTCCGTACTTGTCCATACTGGTCCGTACTTGTCCATAGTGATCCATACTGGTCCGTTCTGCTCCGTACTGGTCTGTACTGGTCCGTACTGGTCCATACTGGTCCGTAGCGGTCCGTACTGGTCCGTACTGGTCCATACTGGGCCGTACCCGTCCGTACCGGTCCGTACCTGTCCGTACCCATCCGTACTCGTCCGTTCCAGTCCGTACCGGTCCATACCGGTCCGTACCGACCCGTTCCTTTCCGTTCTGGTCCGTTGCGGTCCGTTCATGTCCGTACTGGTCCGTACTTGTCCATACTGGTCCGTACTTGTCCATAGTGATCCATTCTGGTCCGTTCTGGTCCGTAGTGGTCTGTACTGATCCATACCGGTCCGTACTGTTCCGTACTGATCTGTACTGGTCCGTACTGGTCCGTACTGATCTGTACTGGCCATACTGGACCGTAATGGTCCGTAGTGGTCCATACTGGGCCGTACTAGTCCGTACTGGTCAGTACTGGTCTGTACTGGTCCGTACTGTTCCGTACTGGTCTGTACTGGTCCATACTGGGCCGTACTCGTCCGTACTGGTCCATACTGGTCCGTGTTGGTTCATACTGGTCCATAACAGTGCATACCGGTCCGTTCTGGTCTGTTCTGGTCCGTACCGGTCCGTTCCTCTCCGTTCTGGTCCGTTCCGTACTAGTCCGTACTTGTCCATAGTGTTCCGTACTGGTCCGTACTGTTCCGTACTGGTCCATACTGGTCCGTACCGGTCCGTACCGGTCCTTACCTGTCCGTACCGGTCCGTACCAGTCCGTTCCGGTCTGTACCGGTCCGTACCGGTCCGTACCTGTCCGTACCGGTCCATACTGGTCCATACCCGTCCGTACCGGTCCGTTCTGGTCCGTGCCGGTCCATACCGGTCCGTACCGGTCCGTACTGGTCCGTATAGCTCCGTACTGGTCCATACTGTTCCGTAGTGTTCCGTACTGGTCCGTAGTGTTCCGTACTTGTCCATACTGGTCCGTAACGGTCTGTACTGGTCCTTACCTGTCCGTACCGGTCCGTACCCGTCCGTTCTGGTCCGTACCAGTCCATAGCCGTCCGTACCGGTCCGTACCGGTCCGTACCGGTCCGTTCCTCTCCGTTCCGGTCCGTACCAGTCCATACCGGTCCGTACCGTCCCGTTCCTCTCCGTTCTGGTCCGTTGCGGTCCGTTCATGTCCGTACTGGTCCGTACTTGTCCATACTGGTCCGTACTGGTCCATAGTGGTCCATACCGGTCCGTACTGGTCCGTACTGGTCCGTACCGGTCCTTAGTGTTCCGTACTGATCCATACCGGTCCGTACCGATCCATACTGATCCGTACTGGTCCATACTGGTCCGTACTGATCCGTACTGGTCCATACTGGTCCGTACTGCTCCGTATTGGCCATACTGGACCGTAATGGTCCGTAGTGGTCCATACTGGGCCGTACTGCTCCGTAGTGGTCGGTACTGGTCCGTAGTGTTCCGTACTGGTCCGTACAGTCCGTACTGGTCCATACCGGTCCGTTCTTGTCCGTACCGGTCCATAGCCGTCCGTACCGGTCCGTACCTGTCCGTACCCCCTCCGTACCGGTCCGTTCCGGTCCGTACCAGTCCATACAAGTCCGTACTGGTCCGTTCCTCTCCGTTCTGGTCCGTTCCGGTCCGTTCATGTCCGTACTGGTCCGTACTTGTCCATACTGGTCCGTACTGGTCCGTAGTGGTCCATACTGATCCATACCGGTCCATACTGGTCCGTACTGGTCCGTACTGGTCCGTACCGGTCCATAGTGTTCCGTACTGATCCATACCGGTCCGTACTGATCCATACTGATCCGTACTGGTCCATACTGGTCCGTACTGCTCCGCACTGGCCATACTGGACCGTAATGGTCCGTAGTGGTCCATACTGGGCTGTACTGCTCCGTACTGGTCTGTACTGGTCCGTACTGCTCCCTACTGGTCCGTTCTGGTCCGTTCTGGTCCGCACTGGTCCGTTCTGGTCCGTACTGATCCGTACTGACCATACTGGACCGTAATGGTCCGTAGTGGTCCATACTGATCCATACCGGTCCATACCGGTCCGTACCGGTCCGTACCGGTCCGTATTGCTCCGTACTGGTCCATACTGTTCTGTACTGATCCGTACTGGTCCGTACTGGTCCGTACTGATCCGTACTGGCCATACTGGACCGTAATGGTCCGTAGTGGTCCATACTGGGCTGTACTGTCCGTACTGGTTCGTACTGGTCTGTACTGGTCTGTACTGTTCCGTACTCGTCCGTACTGGTCCATACTGGTCCGTACTGGTTCATACTGGTCCATACCGCTGCATACCGGTCCGTTCTGGTCCGTTCTGGTCTGTACCGGTCCGTTCCTCTCCGTTCTGGTCCGTTGCGGTCCGTTCATGTCCGTACTGGTCCGTACTTGTCCATACTGGTCCATACTGGTCCGTACTGGTCCGTACCCGTCCGTACCGGTCCGTACCTCTCCGTACCCATCCGTACCGGTCCGTTCCGGTCCGTACCGGTCCATACCGGTCCGTACCGGTCCATTCCTCTCCGTTCTGGTCCGTTCCGGTCCGTTCATGTCCGTACTGGTCCGTACAGGTCCATACTGGTCCGTACTTGTCCATATTAGTCCACTGGTCCGTAAATGTCCGTAGTGGTCCATACTGATCCATACCGGTCCATACTAGTCCGTACTGCTCCGTACTGGTCCTCACTTGTCCATAGTGTTCCGTACTGGTCCGTAGTGTTCCGTACTGGTCCATACTGGTCCGTACCGGTCCGTACCGGACCTTACCTATCCGTACCGGTCCGTACCAGTCCGTTCTGGTCCGTACGGGTCCATACCGGTCCGTACTGGTCCGTACCGCTCCGTATCTGTCCGTACCCGTCCGTACCGGTCCGTACCGGTCCATACTGGTCCGTACCGGTCGTTCCTCTCCGTTCTGGTCCGTTCCGGTCCGTTCTTGTCCGTACTGGTCCGTACTTGTCCATACTGTTCCGTACTCGTCCGTACTGGTCCATACTGGTCCGTACTGGTTCATACTGGTCCATACCGCTGCATACCGGTCCGTTCTGGTCCGTTCTGGTCTGTACCGGTCCGTTCCTCTCCGTTCTGGTCCGTTGCGGTCCGTTCATGTCCGTACTGGTCCGTACTTGTCCATACTGGTCCATACTGGTCCGTACTGGTCCGTACCCGTCCGTACCGGTCCGTACCTCTCCGTACCCATCCGTACCGGTCCGTTCCGGTCCGTACCGGTCCATACCGGTCCGTACCGGTCCATTCCTCTCCGTTCTGGTCCGTTCCGGTCCGTTCATGTCCGTACTGGTCCGTACAGGTCCATACTGGTCCGTACTTGTCCATATTGGTCCACTGGTCCGTAAATGTCCGTAGTGGTCCATGCTGATCCATACCGGTCCATACTAGTCCGTACTGCTCCGTACTGGTCCTCACTTGTCCATAGTGTTCCGTACTGGTCCGTAGTGTTCCGTACTGGTCCATACTGGTCCGTACCGGTCCGTACCGGACCTTACCTATCCGTACCGGTCCGTACCAGTCCGTTCTGGTCCGTACCGGTCCATACCGGTCCGTACTGGTCCGTACCGCTCCGTATCTGTCCGTACCCGTCCGTACCGGTCCGTACCGGTCCATACCGGTCCGTACCGGTCCGTTCCTCTCCGTTCTGGTCCGTTCCGGTCCGTTCTTGTCCGTACTGGTCCGTACTTGTCCATACTGGTCCGTACTGGTCCGTACTGGTCCATACTGGTCCCTACCGGTCCCTACCGGTCCGTACTGGTCCGTACTAATCTGTATTGGTCCGTACTGGTCCGTATTCGTCCGTACTGGTCCATACTGTTCTGTAGTGTTCCGTACTGGTCCGTACTGGTCCATACTGTTCCGTACTGTTCCATACTGGTCCGTACTGGTCTGTACTGGTCCGTAATGGTCCATACTGGTCCGTACTTGTCCGTACTGGTCCGTAATGGTCCATACTGGTCCATACTGGTCCATACTGCTCCATACTGGTCCGTTCTGGTCTGTTCTGGTCCACATTGGTCCATACTGGTCCGTACTGGTCCGTACTGGTCCATACTGGTCCATACAGGTCCGTACTGGTCCGTACTGGTTTGTACTTCTCCGTACTGGTCCGTACTGGTCCGTACTGTTCCGTACTGGTCTGTACTGCCCCGTAGTGGTCCATACCGGTGCATACCGGTCCGTTATGGTCCTTTCTGGCCTGTACAGGTCCCTACGGGTCCATACCGGTCCGTTCTGGTCCGTACTGGTCCGTACTGGTCAATACAAGTCCGTAATGGTCCGTAGTGGTCCATACTGGTCCGTACTGGTCCATACGGGTCCGTACCAGTCCGTACTGGTCCGTACTTGTCCGTACTTGTCCGTACCGGTCCGTACTGGTCCGTACTGATCCGTACTGGCTATACTGCTCCGTACCGGTCCGTAGTGGTCCATACTGGTCTGTACCGGTCCCTACTGGTCCGTACCGGCCTGTACGGGTCCGTACCTGTCCGTACCGGTCTGTACCGGTCCGTTCCGGTCCGTACCGGTCCGTACCCATCCGTACCGGTCCGTTCCAGTCCGTACTGCTCAGTAATGATCTATGCT
>NW_027099372.1:0-90037 GCF_031753505.1 Anomalospiza imberbis
CCAGGTCGGGCCCCAGATGGACCCGTCCGATTGAGGAGTCGCCGTGACAGGAGCAGCAGGACAACAACAAGGGCTGAGAGGCCCAGGCGAAGGGAGACACCTTCACGGGCATCCCCCGGACGCAGCCGCGCCCGCCAGCAAGGTCGGGCCCTAAGTGCACCTGTCCGCCCCAGGAGTCGCCGTGACAGGAGCAGCAGGACAAGACCAAGGACTGAGACGCCCGGGCGAAGGCAGACATCGCCACGGGCATCCCCCGGACGCAGCCGCGCCCACCAGCAAGGTCAGGCCCAGAGCCCACCTGTCCAGTCCAGGAGTCGCCGTGACATGAGCCACAGGACAGCAGCAAGCGCTGAGAGGCCCAGGCGAAGGCAAACATCGCCACGGGCATGCCCCGGACGCAGCCGCGCCCGCCAGCAAGGCCGGGCCCTAAGTGCACCTGCCTGCCCCAGGAGTCGCCGTGGCAGGAGCAGGAGGACAGCAGCCAGCGCTGAGAGGCCCAGGCGCAGGGGGACGCCGTCAGGGATGTCCCGCAGGAGCAACCGCTCCCGCCAGCGACGTCGGGCCTCACCTGGGACCTCCAACAGCAGCACCTAGTGTCGTCTTTTCTTTCTGGTCCGTCTGTTCGCTGCCGAAGTGAAGGTGAGAACGGTCCGTACAGGGACCTTGAGATTTGCAGGTCTGTGAGCAAACCGAATTCGCTCTTGGCATTTCTACTGCAGGAAAGTAGTCTTATGCTAAATACCTTGATTTCTGTCTCACCATGTATTAAGTGAAAAGTCACTTAAATGATGTGGCTAATTAAAAAGGACTCTTGTTCCTGCCTTTAGACTCCAACCTCAGATGCTTCCGCACTGCTTTCTCTTGAAAGTGAAGCACTCCTTGATGGGCTTGGATAGGGTTAGGGAGACATTCAGAGCAAGGTGGCTCTTAGGGAAGCTCTCTTGGAAAAGGATGTGTGCTGTCTTGCTATCCTTGAGCAATCTCATTCAGTAAAGCCAAAAGGAAGAAGAGAGAAGAGAGTGACACACTGCCTCAAGCGCCTGAAGAAATCGATCACTATATTGCTGCTGATTTCAAAGACTTGCTTGGACCTTGAAAGAACAAACCAGAAAAGACAGTGGAAATATCCTGGGACAAAGAGGATGCGCAGGACTCTGCCCCCGATGACCATTTGGGACCTTTGCCTGAGAATTAACTCAGGCCCTCGAGAAGAGCCTGCAACTTCGTAACTCCCCGGGAACAAAAGCGTTTTAGTGTGCCGGTGTGGATAACATCACGTGGTGTTGTCCAGTCAGCTAAACCACGACATCTTTGTCTGTTACAGGAGCAGCTACTTAACTCTATGTAAAGAATGTATTTAAGAGAAAGAGTGAATTTAGAGACCTCTCCTCATAGCGGATCCAGAACCTTCTCCGAAGAATTTGTTAGATTTTCATTATTTTCCGGAACACCGAAGGAAGCAGACGGGTACCAGATAGAAAATACGAGGAAACCAATAAACCTTTTACTGCTTAGAAGCGTGTCACTTTTGTTCCTCGAAGAAGTTGCCAAAGAATGTTACTTTCAAAATCCCTTCAACGATCTAACAGGAAAAAATATTGGCAAACCCTGTTAGGCAGTGTTTCCGAGCTGGGGCTGATGGTCTTGGGTGCTGGGGAGCCACGGGAAGGCTCCAGTCCTGACTGTCCGGCCAGGCTGAGGCCATTGAGCTCCGGCTCATGCCTGGCAGCTGTAAGGGCAAGCGGGAATGCCAAAGGCTCTCATGGACCCAGGCCAGGCCGGAACAGAGCAGAGCCCCCAGCCCTCCAGGAGCGGACGGGCTCTGCCAAGCCCGGCCTGGGCACTGCCCCCAGCCCAGGGACACGCGGGTGCTCTGCCCGAGAGCCGTGCCCAGAGCAGCAGAGCTGTCACGCCCCAGCTGGTTCTGGTCAGAGTGAGAAGCCAGCAGCGGCCGTGGGTGCCCTGGGCAGCACAGGAGCTGTTGCCAGGGCCTGGGGAAGCACAGGAGTCAGCCTCTGCACGGCGACACAGCACGCAGGCTGCAGGGGACAGAGCCAATGGCAGCGGGCATGAGCACCTCTGCGGGGCTCTTTGGCTGCAGCAGCATCGGCCCCAAGGGCTGCTCCGTCCCTGCCTGCCTGCCTGCCTGCCTGGCTGATGGGCAGGGCCGGAGGCCTTGCAGAGCAGGGGCCATTGCGGGCACGGGTGTCCCAGGAGCTGCCCCCCGGCCCAGCTGGGCCCCACTTGGGGAGGAAGGAGGCTCCCAGCCACGGCATGGCTGAGCAGCTCCTGCCTCCCCCTGCCTCTGCCCTGGGCCCCACATCGCCTGCCACAAGCGTCCCTGGGCCAGGCTGTGGGAGGGCGGCTTTGCCCTCACCTGGCTGCCGGGCACCAGGGCCCTCCTGCTTGCTGTCGCGCATGGCAGCTGTCGGCGGGGAGTCCCTGTCCAGAACTGCCACAGTCTCCTCCAGGTGCTGGTCCTCTCTCTCTGTGGGAGAAAGAGGAGTGTGGGGAGTTTGCAGAACAGGCCCAGGGCCACGAGGGCACTGCTCCCTGCTCAGCCCCGCGTGAGCCCTGCTCCCGTCCGCCTTCTCCTGCCGTCGTCGCCTCGAGGAACACCGCAGACGGCTCCGCTTGTTCCTCCGCCGATTCTGGGAAGGGAGAGGCAGGTGAGCCTGCAGCACAGGCCCAGAGCCCCGAGGTGTGGGGTTCCTCTGGTCGCTGGGCAGCAGCGTCCCTGCCCTGCCTTCTCCTCCCGTTGTCAGGTCGCACTGAGCCACGGCCTGAGCCCAGCGTTGCCTTTTGGGGCCAAAGGAAATCTCTGCTCCTGCTTCTGGCACAGGGCATTCTGCCAGCAGGTCAGGGAAGGCTGTAGCCCCCGAGAGAGGCGTGAGCAGTGGAGGAAAGCCAGCATCTCTCCAGTCTTCCAAAAGGGCACTAAGAAGGAGCCAGGAAACTGCAGGCCCATCAGCCTCAGCTCCATCCCCAGAAAGGTGACAGAATATCTCCTCTTGGATGTCATCTCTAAGCGTGTGGAATAGCAGGAAGAGAAAACTGGATGGGCTTAGCAGCTGTTCTGCAGGGCAAACAACTGAGTTCGCAGAAGAAGAAATTCATAAAATACGGGTTTATCCATGGCAAGGACGCAAACAAGGCCGTCCGCATGGAAACTGGAAAACACGTCAGGGTTACTTGTAGTTAGAGGACACGTGCCTTAGTCGGCAGCGTACGTGCCTTAATAATTTGTGGTAAGCTCTTGCCGATGAATTATTGACGTTAAATGCTTTGCACCAATAGAATACAATAAGCTATTGCTTTGCCCATTGAATAGGATGAGCTGTTTTGATGTAACTAGTGGCTTAGGATCACACTTTTTTAGGGGTATAAAACTTGAGAACAACTTGTAATAAAGAAGAAGCCGTTGTTGTCACTGCACAGGTGTATGTGTATGTCTCGTGTCCATCTCTACTGCGACAGAAAACCATGCTTGGCCAATCTCATAGCCACCTCTGCTGCACTGACTGGCTGGGTTTGTGAGGGGAGAGCAGTGGCTGTTGTCAGCCGGGACTCCAGCAAGGCTTTGTCCCGGCCTCCCTTATCACGGTCATGGGGCAGCTCAGGGACAGTGGCGTGGAGAAGTGGGCAGTGGAGCTCCAAACCCAGACAGCTGCGAGCTCAGGGGGCCGTGCTGGGGCCACTCTTGTTTGCCTTATTCCCCAGCGACCTGGCAGAAGGGACGGAGCGCTCCCTCAGCACGTTTGCGGATGGGACAGAAGCGGGAGCAGGGGCTGGTGAACCACACGGCTGTGCTGCCTTTCAGTGCGGCCTGGACAGGCTTGAGAGTTGAGCAGAGAGGGGCCTCGTGAAGTTGCACAGGGGAAAGCCTCTAGAAGAGCTTGAAGCTTTGTAATTACCAGGCAGCAGAAGTTTTCTAGTATAGAGGAGTGTATAACGTCATCTTGTGATGTCCAGTCAGGGAAACCACTGCATCTCTTTATGTTAGAGGAGCAGTTTCTTGTAGGTATGTAAAGAAAGCCTTTGAGAAAAACACTGACTTCAGAAACTTCCTCTAATATTATGTTGGATTTCCATGATTTTCTGGAATGCCAGGCCAAGCGTAAGGATTCCAAAAGGAAAGTGAAAGCAAATTAATAAATCTACTTGTAGAGGTCAGAAGCATTTCCCGTTTGTTCCTCGAAGAAGTTGCCAATGTTACTTTTGAAATCCTTTCAAAGATCTAATAGGAAAAAGCATTGGCCCCAAGTGTTAGCCTGTGTTTCTGAAGAGGAATATGCTTTTTGTGTCAATTCAATGTTTGTAGCAGGGTTTGGGTTTTTTTTTTTTTTCGTGTGTGTGCTTTGAATGTGAGTCTTTGCAGGACTTTGAATAATTCGATCATATACCCAAGACAACATTTTACTGTGTCCTGCTGTCCAGTGCTGAACAGGGTTGAGACAGAGCAGGTAGCTCCGTGTCTGTATGAAACTTGCAGGAGCAGCACCAGGAGCAGCAGCAGAGCAGTGCCCGATGGTTGCCTCGGGGCCTGGCATTTGACCCTGCACTTGCTGCAGGAGTCCCTGCCTGGTTCCCTGCTGACCAAACCTTCGCAGCCATCCCAGAACCTGGGTTCCCAAGGGGGCCGCCTCAAGTGGTTGCCAGGCACCTGAGGCCATGGCTGCCCAATGTTGGCTGCACGATGCTGATGTCAGCGTGGCCATTGTGACCCGTGCGACCAAGGCCACAAGAGGCAACGCTGGGCTCAGGCCGTGGCTCAGTGCGACCTGACAACGCGAGGAGAAGGCAGGGCAGGAACGCTGCTGCCCAGCGACCAGAGGAACCCCACACCTCGGGCTCTGGGCCTGTGCTGCAGGCTCACCTGCCTCTCCCTTCTCCGAATCGGCGGAGGAAGAAGCGGAGCCGTCTGCGGTGTTCCTCGAGGCGACGACGGCAGGAGAAGGCGGACGGGAGCAGGGCTCACGCGGGGCTGAGCAGGGAGCAGTGCCCTCGTGGCCCTGGGCCTGTTCTGCAAACTCCCCACACTCCTCTTTTTCCCACAGAGAGAGAGGACCAGCACCTGGAGGAGACTGTGGCAGTTCTGGACAGGGACTCCCCGCCGACAGCTGCCATGTGTGACAGCAAGCAGGAGGGCCCTGGTGCCCGGCAGCCAGGTGAGGGCAAAGCCACCCTCCCACAGCCTGGCCCAGGGACGCTTGTGGCAGGCGATGTGGGGCCCAGGGCAGAGGCAGGGCGAGGCGGGAGCTGCTCAGCCATGCCGTGGCTGGGAGCCTCCTTCCTCCCCAAGTGGGGCCCAGCTGGGCCGGGGGGCAGCTCCTGGGACACCCGTGCCCGCAATGGCCCCTGCTCTGCAAGGCCTCCGGCCCTGCCCATCAGCCAGGCAGGCAGGCAGGCAGGCAGGGACGGAGCAGCCCTTGGGGCCGATGCTGCTGCAGCCAAAGAGCCCCGCAGAGGTGCTCATGCCCGCCGCCATTGGCTCTGTCCCCTGCAGCCTGCGTGCTGTGTCACCGTGCAGAGGCCGACCCGGACATCTGCGGCGACCAACTGGAGAAGTGCGGGCTCTGTGCCCACGCGTTCTGCCTGGTGAGTGGCTCTGGGTGCTCCCTCCACCATTGCAACGGGCAATTCCTGCCTCTCTCTCCTCATCTGCTCGTCCCCTTTGCTGCAGTTCTTTGCCACTCTACTTTCTCGTCAAGAGAACCGTCGTGTCGGACTCATGGGGTTTCTTCCTCGAGATATCCAAATTGCAGTCTGGCGGGCGGCACAAAAGGTGAGCGCCTGACAAGAGCAGGGAGATTTGTGCCAGGCGAGGTTTGCCAGAGCTGAGCCCAGACACTTGGAATGAAAGGCCTGCCCTTCCGGCCAGCTGGGGGACAAAGTCTGGCTCCCGGCAGCTGCACCGAGGCTCTGGCACAGGAGGCTCCTCCACCAGACGGCTCTGTGGGCTGAGGCCCAGCAGTGGCCACATCCTACGCCCTGCCCGGAGCCGTGGGGCTGCCTGGGGAGGCCCCGAGGCTGCTGCTGATGGCGCTGCTTGGCTCTTTCCAGCGCTGCTGCGTCTGTGGCCAGAGCGGGGCAACCATCATGTGTTGCAAGGAGGACTGTGACAGATGGTTCCACCTGCCCTGTGCCAAGGAGGGCGGCTGTGTCAATGTATACGTTACCCCATACAGGTACCTCCTCGCCCCTTCTGGCCACCCCTGTGGAACGGTGTTGCATTTCTCACTTTGCCCATCCATTTTCCTCCAGCTCCTTCTGCCCTGAGCACCGTCCAGAGCAGGACGTGGAGGCGACTCCAGAGCCGGGCACCGACTGCCCCATCTGCATGGAGCCTGTGGAGGATAGAAAGACCTTCCGAACCCTGGTGTGCCCAGCGTGCAAAAGGGCCTGGTTCCACAGGGACTGCATCCAGGTAGGAGCCATCCCCTCAGCCCCGGGCCACAGCAGGTGCCCAGCGGCACCAGGGCCTTGCTCACCCTGCTTCTGTTTGCCCTGCAGGGACAGGCCATGCGCGCTGGTCTTTTTTCCCTCCGCTGCCCCCTGTGCAGGGACACGGGAGAATTTCTTGTACAAATGTTCATCGTGGGGATCCGAATCCCTTTCAGGTTGGTGTCCTTCTGCCTGGCTCCCAGGACAGGAGGTGCAAGTGCTGTGCTGTGCCAGGCCCTGCCCCAGCAGTCCTGGCCCTGCCCTGTCCCGTGAGTCTGGGCTTCAACTTCACGCAGGACTTGGAAAAGCGCTGGAGAAAGAGCAGGGACAACCTGTACCTCCATGAGGGCACGACATCAGAAACTCATCAGCTTTCCCTTTCTCCATCAGACTGCCAACATGGGAGGACAACGACGCCTTTGCGGATCTAGGAGAGCGGCACAGCAGGTGCAATGCCAGGGACTGCCTTTACCCGGGAGGCAGGGAGGAGGCAGAGGAAGAGGGGTAAGTTGGGAGCTGCACCTGAGGCTCTGCAGGGTACGTGTGTCACTTCAAGGGCTCAAGGGGGAAAGAAAGAGAAGAACGTGTCTGGACAATCCTGTGCTGTGGACACGTTGTCCATGAGCCCCTTTGCCTCCTCAGGCCCTGGGAACTGCTCCTGTGCTCCTCCTGCGCTGCTGAGGGCACCCACAGGCGCTGCTCTGGCCTGAGAAACCGCATACAGAGCTGGGAGTGTGACAGCTGTGCTGGTCTCGGAACGGGTATGAGGCAAAGCAGCCGGTGCCCCTGGGCTGGGGACAGTGCCCAGGCCGGGCTGGGCAGAGCCCCTCTGCTCCTGAAGGGCTGGGGGTTCTGCTCTGGCCTGGCTTGCCTCGGGCCTGGGTGGTCTTTGACATTCCTGCTTGGCCTTACAGCTTCCAGGGATGAGTCAGAGCTCAGTGGCCCCAGCCGGATCAGACAGTCAGGACTGGAGCCTGCTCATGGCTCCCCAGAATCTGAGGCCATCAGCCCCAGCTCCCGCACCCCGGTGCCATCGGGGCTGGATCCCCAGTCTTCCTCTGCAGAGCCCAGCGGCCGCAGCAGCCAGCAACACACAGCATGGCAGCAGTCTCTGCCGTCTTCCTCGCTGGCCACCAGCAGCCCCAGCACATCAAGGTCAACGTACAACAACTCCCCTGACTCTGGGGACAGGGTCCATTCCAGACGTGCTGGGCCCGGCCGCAGGCGAACCCGCTCTCGCCAGCCAGGTCGGGCCCCAGATGGACCCGTCCGATTGAGGAGTCGCCGTGACAGGAGCAGCAGGACAACAACAAGGGCTGAGAGGCCCAGGCGAAGGAGACACCTTCACGGGCATCCCCCGGACGCAGCCGCGCCCGCCAGCAAGGTCGGGCCCTAAGTGCACCTGTCCGCCCCAGGAGTCGCCGTGACAGGAGCAGCAGGACAAGACCAAGGACTGAGACGCCCGGGCGAAGGCAGACATCGCCACGGGCATCCCCCGGACGCAGCCGCGCCCACCAGCAAGGTCAGGCCCAGAGCCCACCTGTCCAGTCCAGGAGTCGCCGTGACATGAGCCACAGGACAGCAGCAAGCGCTGAGAGGCCCAGGCGAAGGCAAACATCGCCACGGGCATGCCCCGGACGCAGCCGCGCCCGCCAGCAAGGCCGGGCCCTAAGTGCACCTGCCTGCCCCAGGAGTCGCCGTGGCAGGAGCAGGAGGACAGCAGCCAGCGCTGAGAGGCCCAGGCGCAGGGGGACGCCGTCAGGGATGTCCCGCAGGAGCAACCGCTCCCGCCAGCGACGTCGGGCCTCACCTGGGACCTCCAACAGCAGCACCTAGTGTCGTCTTTTCTTTCTGGTCCGTCTGTTCGCTGCCGGAAGTGAAGGTGAGAACGGTCCGTACAGGGACCTTGAGATTTGCAGGTCTGTGAGCAAACCGAATTCGCTCTTGGCATTTCTACTGGCAGGAAAGTAGTCTTATGCTAAATACCTTGATTTCTGTCTCACCATGTATTAAGTGAAAAGTCACTTAAATGATGTGGCTAATTAAAAAGGACTCTTGTTCCTGCCTTTAGACTCCAACCTCAGATGCTTCCGCACTGCTTTCTCTTGAAAGTGAAGCACTCCTTGATGGGCTTGGATAGGGTTAGGGAGACATTCAGAGCAAGGTGGCTCTTAGGGAAGCTCTCTTGGAAAAGGATGTGTGCTGTCTTGCTATCCTTGAGCAATCTCATTCAGTAAAGCCAAAAGGAAGAAGAGAGAAGAGAGTGACACACTGCCTCAAGCGCCTGAAGAAATCGATCACTATATTGCTGCTGATTTCAAAGACTTGCTTGGACCTTGAAAGAACAAACCAGAAAAGACAGTGGAAATATCCTGGGACAAAGAGGATGCGCAGGACTCTGCCCCCGATGACCATTTGGGACCTTTGCCTGAGAATTAACTCAGGCCCTCGAGAAGAGCCTGCAACTTCGTAACTCCCCGGGAACAAAAGCGTTTTAGTGTGCCGGTGTGGATAACATCACGTGGTGTTGTCCAGTCAGGTAAACCACGACATCTTTGTCTGTTACAGGAGCAGCTACTTAACTCTATGTAAAGAATGTATTTAAGAGAAAGAGTGAATTTAGAGACCTCTCCTCATAGCGGATCCAGAACCTTCTCCGAAGAATTTGTTAGATTTTCATTATTTTCCGGAACACCGAAGGAAGCAGACGGGTACCAGATAGAAAATACGAGGAAACCAATAAACCTTTTACTGCTTAGAAGCGTGTCACTTTTGTTCCTCGAAGAAGTTGCCAAAGAATGTTACTTTCAAAATCCCTTCAACGATCTAACAGGAAAAAATATTGGCAAACCCTGTTAGGCAGTGTTTCCGAGCTGGGGCTGATGGTCTTGGGTGCTGGGGAGCCACGGGAAGGCTCCAGTCCTGACTGTCCGGCCAGGCTGAGGCCATTGAGCTCCGGCTCATGCCTGGCAGCTGTAAGGGCAAGCGGGAATGCCAAAGGCTCTCATGGACCCAGGCCAGGCCGGAACAGAGCAGAGCCCCCAGCCCTCCAGGAGCGGACGGGCTCTGCCAAGCCCGGCCTGGGCACTGCCCCCAGCCCAGGGACACGCGGGTGCTCTGCCCGAGAGCCGGGCCCAGAGCAGCAGAGCTGTCACGCCCCAGCTGGTTCTGGTCAGAGTGAGAAGCCAGCAGCGGCGTGGGTGCCCTGGGCAGCACAGGAGCTGTTGCCAGGGCCTGGGGAAGCACAGGAGTCAGCCTCTGCACGGCGACACAGCACGCAGGCTGCAGGGGACAGAGCCAATGGCAGCGGGCATGAGCACCTCTGCGGGGCTCTTTGGCTGCAGCAGCATCGGCCCCAAGGGTTGCTCTGTCCCTGCCTGCCTGCCTGCCTGCCTGGCTGATGGGCAGGGCCGGAGGCCTTGCAGAGCAGGGGCCATTGCGGGCACGGGTGTTCCAGGAGCTGCCCCCCGGCCCAGCTGGGCCCCACTTGGGGAGGAAGGAGGCTCCCAGCCACGGCATGGCTGAGCAGCCACAAGCGTCCCTGGGCCAGGCTGTGGGAGGGCGGCTTTGCCCTCACCTGGCTGCCGGGCACCAGGGCCCTCCTGCTTGCTGTCGCGCATGGCAGCTGTCGGCGGGGAGTCCCTGTCCAGAACTGCCACAGTCTCCTCCAGGTGCTGGTCCTCTCTCTCTGTGGGAGAAAGAGGAGTGTGGGGAGTTTGCAGAACACGCCCAGGGCCACGAGGGCACTGCTCCCTGCTCAGCCCCGCGTGAGCCCTGCTCCCGTCCGCCTTCTCCTGCCGTCGTCGCCTCGAGGAACACCGCAGACGGCTCCGCTTCTTCCTCCGCCGATTCGGAGAAGGAGAGGCAGGTGAGCCTGCAGCACAGGCCCAGAGCCCCGAGGTGAAGGTCAGATTGAAATCTGCATGGATTTCCACGTACAGTAAGTGGAGAAGATGGTGCAGTCTGCTGTGGTTGCTTTGGTTTTTACCCTAGAACAGAACGTGTTGGTACGAATTTGCCGGCTTGTTGTATTTTGCAACAGCCTGCTACTAAAAAATTGCCTGTCCAGGAAACCTGCACAGATGTGTGAAAAACGCGGTTCACTTTCCTGGTAAACGTAGCAGTTTAATAAAGGACAATAGGATATAAAATTAAGCAAAATTTAACGGCCGGTTGCTTGGCATTCAGCCAAGAGCGCACCCGGCTCTTTCGGAGACCCCCTCTACATAGCTTTTCTTTGCATCAGCCTATAGTATAAGCAATTCTGCGTATTTAAACCTTCCCCCAAGCTAGTTTAGATGTTCCAAGGAGTCTTTAGCCTGGCTCCTCCTCGGGTCCACCCTTTTAGAGCATGCACATGGTTTGGCTGTGGTTCTAGTCTGCTCTTATTATCATCTTCCGCCTGGGCTTTGGTCCATGCTTTCTACAGACGGTAGGTGCTGACAGTTGGCATGTCAGTAGCAGGGGTCTTCATCATACGTTCACTGGATGTTATCCCAAGCAAGCAGGCAGTTCAGTTACCACAGGCGTAACTATATCCGCTATTTCACTACTCTAAGCTAATTTTATAGCAGAAATAAAATATATATCTTTATAGCAACGTTGCTTTAACATTATACATATAGCATCCACTTTCATATTGGTGAAAAGCCAGTACTTTAATATGTACGTGTAACAGATAGATTAGGGATCAGCACCTGTTGGCAAAATGATGACTTCTTTTACTAAGTACTTACAGATATTCTCAGAACAGTCAGAGAGAAAAGGAGAGAGATTTCTACCAGGCTAAGCCTGGGGAAAAGTCCAAGAGGCATGTAAACTAGCCACTGTCTCTCTTCTGTTCATCTTGTTTATAGGCATCTTCTACCACGGTGTGCTACTCATAGTGCACCAGTGGTGTGGAAGGTTTTCACTCTGAGACCAGCCATACCTCACCTTAGCGATCCTGGTTATAAAAGAGGAACGCTAGCTGTTAATGAAGTTCGGATCATTCTTTGCCTTCTGAACTAGGAGTCATTTTCATTGCCGTCCCTGCCTCAACAGCGACAAGTACTTACTACAGAACTAGGACAGAAGGGAGGACTTCTTTTACCAACTCATGGCTTCCCTGGAATCTAAGCCCTCAGCTCCCTTGATGTGGAGTACTGGAGGGAACACTGTACCAAATCTCATCATTAAATTGGTAGCACCGGACAAAGGAATGCCCGACTGCTTTTTAAGAGTTTAACATACTTGCAAAACGATGAAGGTGACCCTTTTCAATGGCAAAACCTTTAGTAGGTTTTTTCAGCATCATGTTTCTCCTGATACACTTATGAGAATAATGTGAAGATTAGGATTCAATATGTTTTCAGCCATCCCTTTCATGCCTATTATCTTTTGACACACCTTCATTTTCCTTTCAATTCTACAGCTTCCCTCTGGTGTTTTAAATCAGGCGCAATATTTTGCTGTTTCGTGGTGCCACTCTCTCGATCTACTGAAGAGGGCCAAGCAATGCCGGGCTGTCAGCAGGCCCCATCCGTCGCTCCTGTGGCCGCCCCGGGGCAGGAGCGGCCCCGGCCGTGCCATGGCAGCGCTTCCCTCGGGTGTCGGCACTGCCGGCCCGGCTCTGCCGAGCGGCCCCGGCCGTGCCATGGCAGCGCTTCCCTCGGGTGTCGGCACTGCCGGCCCGGCTCTGCCGAGCGGCCCCGGCCGTGCCACGGCAGCGCTTCCCTCGGGTCTCGGCACTGCCGGCCCGGCTCTGCCGGGGGGCTGGGGCAGTGCCACGGCGCACGGCAGCTCTGGCCCTGCAGCCTCGGCCAGCAGCAAGATCTGCGCGCTGGGACCCCGCAGCGGCCACCCCGCTTCTCCCAGAGCCCGAGGAACGTCCGCACGCTCCCAACAGCGCGGCGGGAATGCGCTGAGGGAGCCGCGCGCGCTCGGCTCCGGGCGGCAGCCGCCCCGCCCCTCACCCCCGCCCCCCCTTCCCGCCCTCCGGCCCCGCCGCGCGGCGCCAGCGCTGTCATGGCGGCTCTCGCCCACAAGGCCGCGCCCTGAGCCCGGCAATGGTGCCGGGAACGTTCTGGAAGTCTGGAAGGCGCGGGCGGGGACCCGTTGCAAACTGTGCGAGAGGTCCCATTTCCTGAAAAAAGCATGTCCTGTAATGCTTCAGCTTTGCACACGTCCAAGCCTGATCAACAAGAAGAGACATTTAACCTGTGACACACATAGCAGCCTGCAAGCTCGAAGGCCAGGTGTTAGAAAAAGCAAAGTACTTGTTGCTAGAATTGTCTTTTAAGACTCAGGGCTGGGCACGTTTCACTGATCTCAGACCCCGAGGGAAGCTGACAAAGCTTGGGAAGAAGGATGCCTGCTGGTAGTGGACACAAGGGATCCAGAATTTAGGGGCCATAAGGCCACCTGCTAGAACTGCCGAGATAAGGAAAACACTCCTAAAGTCAACTCGGCAAATATGCTGAAATCAGCTCCAGCTGGGTAAAAAAGTGTGATGGTTGCAGGCAACGGGACTTTGGCACCCAAATGATCCTGGGCCTGACCATGGGATGGTTCTGGTCACCAGAACACACAAAAAGTCGGCGCAGTGCAAGCTCTGGGCATTGTGCTTCAAGAACCAGGCTGAAAAAGCTGGTGAGACTGTGCTGCATTCTTGTGTGGTATCGACCCCTTCTCTCTCCTTCTTCTCAAAATCTATTGTAAGCCTGACTAAAAAACCCTAGTTAGAGCCACGCTCACTGCCTTATTCTCTCTCAAAACTTGCAGCAGACTTAGAGGTTTGGTACCTTACAGAGCGGATGTGAGGCCCTGGAGCTGGAGGGACAGACAAGTGATGAAGTGGGCAAAAGTCCTTCTGGAAGACAGGGGGCACAGAGTACCGGTAGGACAGGCAACACCATGGGACGTGGCCTCCTCTGTTCCAAAGGAAGGCAGGGTCCTGGCAGGCCTTCCCGAAAGCGTCTCAAAGGAAGAGGATTTTTTAGTAGCAGGCTGTTGCAAAATACAACAAGCCGGCAAATTCGTACCAACACGTTCTGTTCTAGGGTAAAAACCAAAGCAACCACAGCAGACTGCACCATCTCCTCCACTTATCCTACTAGGAAATCCATGCAGATTTCAATCTGACCTTCACCTCGGGGCTCTGGGCCTGTGCTGCAGGCTCACCTGCCTCTCCCTTCCCAGAATCAGCGGAGGAACAGCCAGAGCAGACAGCGGTGTTCCTCGAGGCGACGACAGGAGGAGAAGGCGGACAGGAGCAGGGCTCACGCGGGGCTGAGCAGGGAGCAGTGCCCTCGTGGCCCTGGGCCTGTTCTGCAAACTCCCCACACTCCTCTTTCTCCCACAGAGAGAGAGGACCAGCACCTGGAGGAGACTGTGGCAGTTCTGGACAGGGACTCCCCGCCGACAGCTGCCATGCGCGACAGCAAGCAGGAGGGCCCTGGTGCCCGGCAGCCAGGTGAGGGCAAAGCCGCCCTCCCACAGCCTGGCCCAGGGACGCTTGTGGCAGGCGATGTGGGGCCCAGGGCAGAGGCAGGGGGAGGCAGGAGCTGCTCAGCCATGCCGTGGCTGGGAGCCTCCTTCCTCCCCAAGTGGGGCCCAGCTGGGCCGGGGGGCAGCTCCTGGGACACCCGTGCCCGCAATGGCCCCTGCTCTGCAAGGCCTCCGGCCCTGCCCATCAGCCAGGCAGGCAGGCAGGCAGGCAGGGACAGAGCAGCCCTTGGGGCCGATGCTGCTGCAGCCAAAGAGCCCCGCAGAGGTGCTCATGCCCGCTGCCATTGGCTCTGTCCCCTGCAGCCTGCGTGCTGTGTCGCCGTGCAGAGGCTGACTCCTGTGCTTCCCCAGGCCCTGTCAACAGCTCCTGTGCTGCCCAGGGCACCCACGGCCGCTGCTGGCTTCTCACTCTGACCAGAACCAGCTGGGGCGTGACAGCTCTGCTGCTCTGGGCCCGGCTCTCGGGCAGAGCACCCGCGTGTCCCTGGGCTGGGGGCAGTGCCCAGGCCGGGCTTGGCAGAGCCCGTCTGCTCCTGGAGGGCTGGGGGCACTGCTCTGGTCCTGCCTGGCCCGGGTCCAGAGGGCCTGTGGAAGAAAGAAAGCCGCCATGGACCAGGGCTGAGGCTGTCGCTTCACAGGGAAACGCACCATGGAGCGGGGCTGGGGCTGTCACCCTCAGGGAAACCCACCATGGAGCGGGGCTGGGGCTGTCACCCTCAGTGAAACCCACCATGGAGCGGGGCTGAGGCTGTCGCTCCACAGGGAAACCCACCATGGAGCGTGGCTGGGGTTGTAACCGCTCAGGGAAACCCACCATGGAGCGGGGCTGGGGCTGTGACCCTCAGGGAAACCCACCATGGAGCGGGGCTGGGGCTGTAACCGCTCAGGGAAACCCACCATGGAGCGGGGCTGGGGCTGTAACCGCTCAGGGAAACCCACCATGGAGCGGGGCTGGGGCTGTAACCGCTCAGGGAAACCCACCATGGAGCGGGGCTGGGGCTGTAACCGCTCAGGGAAACCTGCCATGGCAGCCACCTCCAGAGGCTTTGATGTACTTGTTTCTTGGTTGAATGCCCATCAAAGACCAATCTAGCATCTTTGCAAAGGAGCATGACATGCAAGGCCATTTAAAATTGAGTCTGAACTAATTATCGAGCCTAATTAACAAAGATAAAGCCCGGGGCCGCTCCTGCCCCGGGGCGGCCAGCAGGAGCGACGACTGGGACCTGCTGACAGCCCGGCATTGCTTGGCCCTCTTCAGTAGATCGAGAGAGTGGCACCACGAAGTAGCAAAATATTGCGCCTGATTTAAAACACCGAGGGAAGCTGTAGAATTGAAAGCAAAATGAAGGCGTGTCAAAAGATAATAGGCGTGAAAGGGATGGCTGAAAACATATTGAATCCTAATCTTCACATTATTCTCATAAGTGTATCAGGAGAAACATGATGCTGAAAAAACCTACTAAAGGTTTTGCCATTGAAAAGGGTCACCTTCATCGTTTTGCAAGTATGTTAAACTCTTAAAAAGCAGTCGGGCATTCCTTTGTCCGGTGCTACCAATTTAATGATGAGATTTGGTACAGTGTTCCCTCCAGTACTCCACATCAAGGGAGCTGAGGGCTTAGATTCCAGGGAAGCCATGAGTTGGTAAAAGAAGTCCTCCCTTCTGTCCTAGTTCTGTAGTAAGTACTTGTCGCTGTTGAGGCAGGGACGGCAATGAAAATGACTCCTAGTTCAGAAGGCAAAGAATGATCCGAACTTCATTAACAGCTAGCGTTCCTCTTTTATAACCAGGATCGCTAAGGTGAGGTATGGCTGGTCTCAGAGTGAAAACCTTCCACACCACTGGTGCACTATGAGTAGCACACCGTGGTAGAAGATGCCTATAAACAAGATGAACAGAAGAGAGACAGTGGCTAGTTTACATGCCTCTTGGACTTTTCCCCAGGCTTAGCCTGGTAGAAATCTCTCTCCTTTTCTCTCTGACTGTTCTGAGAATATCTGTAAGTACTTAGTAAAAGAAGTCATCATTTTGCCAACAGGTGCTGATCCCTAATCCATCTGTTACACGTACATATTAAAGTACTGGCTTTTCACCAATATGAAAGTGGATGCTATATGTATAATGTTAAAGCAACGTTGCTATAAAGATATATATTTTATTTCTGCTATAAAATTAGCTTAGAGTAGTGAAATAGCGGATATAGTTACGCCTGTGGTAACTGAACTGCCTGCTTGCTTGGGATAACATCCAGTGAACGTATGATGAAGACCCCTGCTACTGACATGCCAACTGTCAGCACCTACCGTCTGTAGAAAGCATGGACCAAAGCCCAGGCGGAAGACGGTAATAAGAGCAGACTAGAACCACAGCCAAACCATGTGCATGCTCTAAAAGGGTGGACCCGAGGAGGAGCCAGGCTAAACACTCCTTGGAACATCTAAACTAGTTTGGGGGAAGGTTTAAATACGCAGAATTGCTTATACTATAGGCTGATGCAAAGAAAAGCTATGTAGAGGGGGTCTCCGAAAGAGCCGGGTGCGCTCTTGGCTGAATGCCAAGCAACCGGCCGTTAAATTTTGCTTAATTTTATATCCTATTGTCCTTTATTAAACTGCTACGTTTACCAGGAAAGTGAACCGCATTTTTCACACATCTGTGCAGGTTTCCTGGACTGGCAATTTTTTAGTAGCAGGCTGTTGCAAAATACAACAAGCCGGCAAATTCGTACCAACACGTTCTGTTCTAGGGTAAAAACCAAAGCAACCACAGCAGACTGCACCATCTTCTCCACTTATCCTACTAGGAAATCCATGCAGATTTCAATCTGACCTTCACCTCGGGGCTCTGGGCCTGTGCTGCAGGCTCACCTGCCTCTCCCTTCCCAGAATCAGCGGAGGAACAGCCAGAGCAGACAGCGGTGTTCCTCGAGGCGACGACGGGAGGAGAAGGCGGACAGGAGCAGGGCTCACGCGGGGCTGAGCAGGGAGCAGTGCCCTCGTGGCCCTGGGCCTGTTCTGCAAACTCCCCACACTCCTCTTTCTCCCACAGAGAGAGAGGACCAGCACCTGGAGGAGACTGTGGCAGTTCTGGACAGGGACTCCCCGCCGACAGCTGCCATGCGCGACAGCAAGCAGGAGGGCCCTGGTGCCCGGCAGCCAGGTGAGGGCAAAGCCGCCCTCCCACAGCCTGGCCCAGGGACGCTTGTGGCAGGCGATGTGGGGCCCAGGGCAGAGGCAGGGGGAGGCAGGAGCTGCTCAGCCATGCCGTGGCTGGGAGCCTCCTTCCTCCCCAAGTGGGGCCCAGCTGGGCCGGGGGGCAGCTCCTGGGACACCCGTGCCTGCAATGGCCCCTGCTCTGCAAGGCCTCCGGCCCTGCCCATCAGCCAGGCAGGCAGGCAGGCAGGCAGGGACGGAGCAGCCCTTGGGGCCGATGCTGCTGCAGCCAAAGAGCCCCGCAGAGGTGCTCATGCCCGCTGCCATTGGCTCTGTCCCCTGCAGCCTGCGTGCTGTGTCGCCGTGCAGAGGCTGACTCCTGTGCTTCCCCAGGCCCTGTCAACAGCTCCTGTGCTGCCCAGGGCACCCACGGCCGCTGCTGGCTTCTCACTCTGACCAGAACCAGCTGGGGCGTGACAGCTCTGCTGCTCTGGGCCCGGCTCTCGGGCAGAGCACCCGCGTGTCCCTGGGCTGGGGGCAGTGCCCAGGCCGGGCTTGGCAGAGCCCGTCTGCTCCTGGAGGGCTGGGGGCACTGCTCTGGTCCTGCCTGGCCCGGGTCCAGAGGGCCTGTGGAAGAAAGAAAGCCGCCATGGACCAGGGCTGAGGCTGTCGCTTCACAGGGAAACCCACCATGGAGCGGGGCTGGGGCTGTCACCCTCAGGGAAACCCACCATGGAGCGGGGCTGGGGCTGTCACCCTCAGTGAAACCCATCATGGAGCGGGGCTGAGGCTGTCGCTCCACAGGGAAACCCACCATGGAGCGTGGCTGGGGTTGTAACCGCTCAGGGAAACCCACCATGGAGCGGGGCTGGGGCTGTGACCCTCAGGGAAACCCACCATGGAGCGGGGCTGGGGCTGTAACCGCTCAGGGAAACCTGCCATGGCAGCCACCTCCAGAGGCTTTGATGTACTTGTTTCTTGGTTGAATGCCCATCAAAGACCAATCTAGCATCTTTGCAAAGGAGCATGACATGCAAGGCCATTTAAAATTGAGTCTGAACTAATTATCGAGCCTAATTAACAAAGATAAAGCCCGGGGCCGCTCCTGCCCCGGGGCGGCCAGCAGGAGCGACGGCTGGGACCTGCTGACAGCCCGGCATTGCTTGGCCCTCTTCAGTAGATGGAGAGAGTGGCACCACGAAGTAGCAAAATATTGCGCCTGATTTAAAACACCAGAGGGAAGCTGTAGAATTGAAAGCAAAATGAAGGCGTGTCAAAAGATAATAGGCGTGAAAGGGATGGCTGAAAACATATTGAATCCTAATCTTCACATTATTCTCATAAGTGTATCAGGAGAAACATGATGCTGAAAAAACCTACTAAAGGTTTTGCCATTGAAAAGGGTCACCTTCATCGTTTTGCAAGTATGTTAAACTCTTAAAAAGCAGTCGGGCATTCCTTTGTCCGGTGCTACCAATTTAATGATGAGATTTGGTACAGTGTTCCCTCCAGTACTCCACATCAAGGGAGCTGAGGGCTTAGATTCCAGGGAAGCCATGAGTTGGTAAAAGAAGTCCTCCCTTCTGTCCTAGTTCTGTAGTAAGTACTTGTCGCTGTTGAGGCAGGGACGGCAATGAAAATGACTCCTAGTTCAGAAGGCAAAGAATGATCCGAACTTCATTAACAGCTAGCGTTCCTCTTTTATAACCAGGATCGCTAAGGTGAGGTATGGCTGGTCTCAGAGTGAAAACCTTCCACACCACTGGTGCACTATGAGTAGCACACCGTGGTAGAAGATGCCTATAAACAAGATGAACAGAAGAGAGACAGTGGCTAGTTTACATGCCTCTTGGACTTTTCCCCAGGCTTAGCCTGGTAGAAATCTCTCTCCTTTTCTCTCTGACTGTTCTGAGAATATCTGTAAGTACTTAGTAAAAGAAGTCATCATTTTGCCAACAGGTGCTGATCCCTAATCCATCTGTTACACGTACATATTAAAGTACTGGCTTTTCACCAATATGAAAGTGGATGCTATATGTATAATGTTAAAGCAACGTTGCTATAAAAGATATATATTTTATTTCTGCTATAAAATTAGCTTAGAGTAGTGAAATAGCGGATATAGTTACGCCTGTGGTAACTGAACTGCCTGCTTGCTTGGGATAACATCCAGTGAACGTATGATGAAGACCCCTGCTACTGACATGCCAACTGTCAGCACCTACCGTCTGTAGAAAGCATGGACCAAAGCCCAGGCGGAAGACGGTAATAAGAGCAGACTAGAACCACAGCCAAACCATGTGCATGCTCTAAAAGGGTGGACCCGAGGAGGAGCCAGGCTAAACACTCCTTGGAACATCTAAACTAGTTTGGGGGAAGGTTTAAATACGCAGAATTGCTTATACGATAGGCTGATGCAAAGAAAAGCTATGTAGAGGGGGTCTCCGAAAGAGCCGGGTGCGCTCTTGGCTGAATGCCAAGCAACCGGCCGTTAAATTTTGCTTAATTTTATATCCTATTGTCCTTTATTAAACTGCTACGTTTACCAGGAAAGTGAACCGCATTTTTCACACATCTGTGCAGGTTTCCTGGACTGGCAATTTTTTAGTAGCAGGCTGTTGCAAAATACAACAAGCCGGCAAATTCGTACCAACACGTTCTGTTCTAGGGTAAAAACCAAAGCAACCACAGCAGACTGCACCATCTTCTCCACTTATCCTACTAGGAAATCCATGCAGATTTCAATCTGACCTTCACCTCGGGGCTCTGGGCCTGTGCTGCAGGCTCACCTGCCTCTCCCTTCCCAGAATCAGCGGAGGAACAGCCAGAGCAGACAGCGGTGTTCCTCGAGGCGACGACGGGAGGAGAAGGCGGACAGGAGCAGGGCTCACGCGGGGCTGAGCAGGGAGCAGTGCCCTCGTGGCCCTGGGCCTGTTCTGCAAACTCCCCACACTCCTCTTTCTCCCACAGAGAGAGAGGACCAGCACCTGGAGGAGACTGTGGCAGTTCTGGACAGGGACTCCCCGCCGACAGCTGCCATGCGCGACAGCAAGCAGGAGGGCCCTGGTGCCCGGCAGCCAGGTGAGGGCAAAGCCGCCCTCCCACAGCCTGGCCCAGGGACGCTTGTGGCAGGCGATGTGGGGCCCAGGGCAGAGGCAGGGGGAGGCAGGAGCTGCTCAGCCATGCCGTGGCTGGGAGCCTCCTTCCTCCCCAAGTGGGGCCCAGCTGGGCCGGGGGGCAGCTCCTGGGACACCCGTGCCCGCAATGGCCCCTGCTCTGCAAGGCCTCCGGCCCTGCCCATCAGCCAGGCAGGCAGGCAGGCAGGCAGGGACGGAGCAGCCCTTGGGGCCGATGCTGCTGCAGCCAAAGAGCCCCGCAGAGGTGCTCATGCCCGCTGCCATTGGCTCTGTCCCCTGCAGCCTGCGTGCTGTGTCGCCGTGCAGAGGCTGACTCCTGTGCTTCCCCAGGCCCTGGCAACAGCTCCTGTGCTGCCCAGGGCACCCACGGCCGCTGCTGGCTTCTCACTCTGACCAGAACCAGCTGGGGCGTGACAGCTCTGCTGCTCTGGGCCCGGCTCTCGGGCAGAGCACCCGCGTGTCCCTGGGCTGGGGGCAGTGCCCAGGCCGGGCTTGGCAGAGCCCGTCTGCTCCTGGAGGGCTGGGGGCACTGCTCTGGTCCTGCCTGGCCCGGGTCCAGAGGGCCTGTGGAAGAAAGAAAGCCGCCATGGACCAGGGCTGAGGCTGTCGCTTCACAGGGAAACCCACCATGGAGCGGGGCTGGGGCTGTCACCCTCAGGGAAACCCACCATGGAGCGGGGCTGGGGCTGTCACCCTCAGTGAAACCCATCATGGAGCGGGGCTGAGGCTGTCGCTCCACAGGGAAACCCACCATGGAGCGTGGCTGGGGTTGTAACCGCTCAGGGAAACCCACCATGGAGCGGGGCTGGGGCTGTGACCCTCAGGGAAACCCACCATGGAGCGGGGCTGGGGCTGTAACCGCTCAGGGAAACCTGCCATGGCAGCCACCTCCAGAGGCTTTGATGTACTTGTTTCTTGGTTGAATGCCCATCAAAGACCAATCTAGCATCTTTGCAAAGGAGCATGACATGCAAGGCCATTTAAAATTGAGTCTGAACTAATTATCGAGCCTAATTAACAAAGATAAAGCCCGGGGCCGCTCCTGCCCCGGGGCGGCCAGCAGGAGCGACGGCTGGGACCTGCTGACAGCCCGGCATTGCTTGGCCCTCTTCAGTAGATGGAGAGAGTGGCACCACGAAGTAGCAAAATATTGCGCCTGATTTAAAACACCAGAGGGAAGCTGTAGAATTGAAAGCAAAATGAAGGCGTGTCAAAAGATAATAGGCGTGAAAGGGATGGCTGAAAACATATTGAATCCTAATCTTCACATTATTCTCATAAGTGTATCAGGAGAAACATGATGCTGAAAAAACCTACTAAAGGTTTTGCCATTGAAAAGGGTCACCTTCATCGTTTTGCAAGTATGTTAAACTCTTAAAAAGCAGTCGGGCATTCCTTTGTCCGGTGCTACCAATTTAATGATGAGATTTGGTACAGTGTTCCCTCCAGTACTCCACATCAAGGGAGCTGAGGGCTTAGATTCCAGGGAAGCCATGAGTTGGTAAAAGAAGTCCTCCCTTCTGTCCTAGTTCTGTAGTAAGTACTTGTCGCTGTTGAGGCAGGGACGGCAATGAAAATGACTCCTAGTTCAGAAGGCAAAGAATGATCCGAACTTCATTAACAGCTAGCGTTCCTCTTTTATAACCAGGATCGCTAAGGTGAGGTATGGCTGGTCTCAGAGTGAAAACCTTCCACACCACTGGTGCACTATGAGTAGCACACCGTGGTAGAAGATGCCTATAAACAAGATGAACAGAAGAGAGACAGTGGCTAGTTTACATGCCTCTTGGACTTTTCCCCAGGCTTAGCCTGGTAGAAATCTCTCTCCTTTTCTCTCTGACTGTTCTGAGAATATCTGTAAGTACTTAGTAAAAGAAGTCATCATTTTGCCAACAGGTGCTGATCCCTAATCCATCTGTTACACGTACATATTAAAGTACTGGCTTTTCACCAATATGAAAGTGGATGCTATATGTATAATGTTAAAGCAACGTTGCTATAAAGATATATATTTTATTTCTGCTATAAAATTAGCTTAGAGTAGTGAAATAGCGGATATAGTTACGCCTGTGGTAACTGAACTGCCTGCTTGCTTGGGATAACATCCAGTGAACGTATGATGAAGACCCCTGCTACTGACATGCCAACTGTCAGCACCTACCGTCTGTAGAAAGCATGGACCAAAGCCCAGGCGGAAGACGGTAATAAGAGCAGACTAGAACCACAGCCAAACCATGTGCATGCTCTAAAAGGGTGGACCCGAGGAGGAGCCAGGCTAAACACTCCTTGGAACATCTAAACTAGTTTGGGGGAAGGTTTAAATACGCAGAATTGCTTATACGATAGGCTGATGCAAAGAAAAGCTATGTAGAGGGGGTCTCCGAAAGAGCCGGGTGCGCTCTTGGCTGAATGCCAAGCAACCGGCCGTTAAATTTTGCTTAATTTTATATCCTATTGTCCTTTATTAAACTGCTACGTTTACCAGGAAAGTGAACCGCGTTTTTCACACATCTGTGCAGGTTTCCTGGACAGGCAATTTTTTAGTAGCAGGCTGTTGCAAAATACAACAAGCCGGCAAATTCGTACCAACACGTTCTGTTCTAGGGTAAAAACCAAAGCAACCACAGCAGACTGCACCATCTTCTCCACTTATCCTACTAGGAAATCCATGCAGATTTCAATCTGACCTTCACCTCGGGGCTCTGGGCCTGTGCTGCAGGCTCACCTGCCTCTCCCTTCCCAGAATCAGCGGAGGAACAGCCAGAGCAGACAGCGGTGTTCCTCGAGGCGACGACGGGAGGAGAAGGCGGACAGGAGCATGGCTCACGCGGGGCTGAGCAGGGAGCAGTGCCCTCGTGGCCCTGGGCCTGTTCTGCAAACTCCCCACACTCCTCTTTCTCCCACAGAGAGAGAGGACCAGCACCTGGAGGAGACTGTGGCAGTTCTGGACAGGGACTCCCCGCCGACAGCTGCCATGCGCGACAGCAAGCAGGAGGGCCCTGGTGCCCGGCAGCCAGGTGAGGGCAAAGCCGCCCTCCCACAGCCTGGCCCAGGGACGCTTGTGGCTGCTCAGCCATGCCGTGGCTGGGAGCCTCCTTCCTCCCCAAGTGGGGCCCAGCTGGGCCGGGGGGCAGCTCCTGGGACACCCGTGCCCGCAATGGCCCCTGCTCTGCAAGGCCTCCGGCCCTGCCCATCAGCCAGGCAGGCAGGCAGGCAGGCAGGGACGGAGCAGCCCTTGGGGCCGATGCTGCTGCAGCCAAAGAGCCCCGCAGAGGTGCTCATGCCCGCTGCCATTGGCTCTGTCCCCTGCAGCCTGCGTGCTGTGTCGCCGTGCAGAGGCTGACTCCTGTGCTTCCCCAGGCCCTGGCAACAGCTCCTGTGCTGCCCAGGGCACCCACGGCCGCTGCTGGCTTCTCACTCTGACTAGAACCAGCTGGGGCGTGACAGCTCTGCTGCTCTGGGCACGGCTCTCGGGCACAGCACCCGCGTGTCCCTGGGCTGGAGGCAGTGTCCAGGCCGGGCTTGGCAGAGCCCGTCTGCTCCTGGAGGGCTGGGGGCACTGCTCTGGTCCTGCCTGGCCCGGGTCTGGGGGGCCTTTGGAAGAAAGAAAGACGCCATGGAGCAGGGCTGAGGCTGTCGCTCCACAGGGAAACCCACCATGGAGCGGGGCTGGGGCTGTCCCCCTCAGGGAAACCCACCATGGAGCGGGGCTGGGGCTGTAACCACTCAGGGAAACCCACCATGGAGCGGGGCTGGGGCTGTAACCGCTCAGGGAAACCCACCATGGAGCGGGGCTGGGGCTGTAACCGCTCAGGGAAACCCACCATGGAGCGGGGCTGGGGCTGTAACCGCTCAGGGAAACCCACCATGGAGCGGGGCTGGGGCTGTAACCGCTCAGGGAAACCTGCCATGGCAGCCACCTCCAGAGGCTTTGATGTACTTGTTTCTTGGTTGAATGCCCATCAAAGACCAATCTAGCATCTTTGCAAAGGAGCATGACATGCAAGGCCATTTAAAATTGAGTCTGAACTAATTATCGAGCCTAATTAACAAAGATAAAGCCCGGGGCCGCTCCTGCCCCGGGGCGGCCAGCAGGAGCGACGGCTGGGACCTGCTGACAGCCCGGCATTGCTTGGCCCTCTTCAGTAGATCGAGAGAGTGGCACCACGAAGTAGCAAAATATTGCGCCTGATTTAAAACACCAGAGGGAAGCTGTAGAATTGAAAGCAAAATGAAGGCGTGTCAAAAGATAATAGGCGTGAAAGGGATGGCTGAAAACATATTGAATCCTAATCTTCACATTATTCTCATAAGTGTATCAGGAGAAACATGATGCTGAAAAAACCTACTAAAGGTTTTGCCATTGAAAAGGGTCACCTTCATCGTTTTGCAAGTATGTTAAACTCTTAAAAAGCAGTCGGGCATTCCTTTGTCCGGTGCTACCAATTTAATGATGAGATTTGGTACAGTGTTCCCTCCAGTACTCCACATCAAGGGAGCTGAGGGCTTAGATTCCAGGGAAGCCATGAGTTGGTAAAAGAAGTCCTCCCTTCTGTCCTAGTTCTGTAGTAAGTACTTGTCGCTGTTGAGGCAGGGACGGCAATGAAAATGACTCCTAGTTCAGAAGGCAAAGAATGATCCGAACTTCATTAACAGCTAGCGTTCCTCTTTTATAACCAGGATCGCTAAGGTGAGGTATGGCTGGTCTCAGAGTGAAAACCTTCCACACCACTGGTGCACTATGAGTAGCACACCGTGGTAGAAGATGCCTATAAACAAGATGAACAGAAGAGAGACAGTGGCTAGTTTACATGCCTCTTGGACTTTTCCCCAGGCTTAGCCTGGTAGAAATCTCTCTCCTTTTCTCTCTGACTGTTCTGAGAATATCTGTAAGTACTTAGTAAAAGAAGTCATCATTTTGCCAACAGGTGCTGATCCCTAATCCATCTGTTACACGTACATATTAAAGTACTGGCTTTTCACCAATATGAAAGTGGATGCTATATGTATAATGTTAAAGCAACGTTGCTATAAAAATATATATTTTATTTCTGCTATAAAATTAGCTTAGAGTAGTGAAATAGCGGATATAGTTACGCCTGTGGTAACTGAACTGCCTGCTTGCTTGGGATAACATCCAGTGAACGTATGATGAAGACCCCTGCTACTGACATGCCAACTGTCAGCACCTACCGTCTGTAGAAAGCATGGACCAAAGCCCAGGCGGAAGACGGTAATAAGAGCAGACTAGAACCACAGCCAAACCATGTGCATGCTCTAAAAGGGTGGACCCGAGGAGGAGCCAGGCTAAACACTCCTTGGAACATCTAAACTAGTTTGGGGGAAGGTTTAAATACGCAGAATTGCTTATACGATAGGCTGATGCAAAGAAAAGCTATGTAGAGGGGGTCTCCGAAAGAGCCGGGTGCGCTCTTGGCTGAATGCCAAGCAACCGGCCGTTAAATTTTGCTTAATTTTATATCCTATTGTCCTTTATTAAACTGCTACGTTTACCAGGAAAGTGAACCGCGTTTTTCACACATCTGTGCAGGTTTCCTGGACAGGCAATTTTTTAGTAGCAGGCTGTTGCAAAATACAACAAGCCGGCAAATTCGTACCAACACGTTCTGTTCTAGGGTAAAAACCAAAGCAACCACAGCAGACTGCACCATCTTCTCCACTTATCCTACTAGGAAATCCATGCAGATTTCAATCTGACCTTCACCTCGGGGCTCTGGGCCTGTGCTGCAGGCTCACCTGCCTCTCCCTTCCCAGAATCAGCGGAGGAACAGCCAGAGCAGACAGCGGTGTTCCTCGAGGCGACGACGGGAGGAGAAGGCGGACAGGAGCAGGGCTCACGCGGGGCTGAGCAGGGAGCAGTGCCCTCGTGGCCCTGGGCCTGTTCTGCAAACTCCCCACACTCCTCTTTCTCCCACAGAGAGAGAGGACCAGCACCTGGAGGAGACTGTGGCAGTTCTGGACAGGGACTCCCCGCCGACAGCTGCCATGCGCGACAGCAAGCAGGAGGGCCCTGGTGCCCGGCAGCCAGGTGAGGGCAAAGCCGCCCTCCCACAGCCTGGCCCAGGGACGCTTGTGGCTGCTCAGCCATGCCGTGGCTGGGAGCCTCCTTCCTCCCCAAGTGGGGCCCAGCTGGGCCGGGGGGCAGCTCCTGGGACACCCGTGCCCGCAATGGCCCCTGCTCTGCAAGGCCTCCGGCCCTGCCCATCAGCCAGGCAGGCAGGCAGGCAGGCAGGGACGGAGCAGCCCTTGGGGCCGATGCTGCTGCAGCCAAAGAGCCCCGCAGAGGTGCTCATGCCCGCTGCCATTGGCTCTGTCCCCTGCAGCCTGCGTGCTGTGTCGCCGTGCAGAGGCTGACTCCTGTGCTTCCCCAGGCCCTGGCAACAGCTCCTGTGCTGCCCAGGGCACCCACGGCCGCTGCTGGCTTCTCACTCTGACTAGAACCAGCTGGGGCGTGACAGCTCTGCTGCTCTGGGCACGGCTCTCGGGCACAGCACCCGCGTGTCCCTGGGCTGGAGGCAGTGTCCAGGCCGGGCTTGGCAGAGCCCGTCTGCTCCTGGAGGGCTGGGGGCACTGCTCTGGTCCTGCCTGGCCCGGGTCTGGGGGGCCTTTGGAAGAAAGAAAGACGCCATGGAGCAGGGCTGAGGCTGTCGCTCCACAGGGAAACCCACCATGGAGCGGGGCTGGGGCTGTCCCCCTCAGGGAAACCCACCATGGAGCGGGGCTGGGGCTGTAACCACTCAGGGAAACCCACCATGGAGCGGGGCTGGGGCTGTAACCGCTCAGGGAAACCCACCATGGAGCGGGGCTGGGGCTGTAACCGCTCAGGGAAACCCACCATGGAGCGGGGCTGGGGCTGTAACCGCTCAGGGAAACCCACCATGGAGCGGGGCTGGGGCTGTAACCGCTCAGGGAAACCTGCCATGGCAGCCACCTCCAGAGGCTTTGATGTACTTGTTTCTTGGTTGAATGCCCATCAAAGACCAATCTAGCATCTTTGCAAAGGAGCATGACATGCAAGGCCATTTAAAATTGAGTCTGAACTAATTATCGAGCCTAATTAACAAAGATAAAGCCCGGGGCCGCTCCTGCCCCGGGGCGGCCAGCAGGAGCGACGGCTGGGACCTGCTGACAGCCCGGCATTGCTTGGCCCTCTTCAGTAGATCGAGAGAGTGGCACCACGAAGTAGCAAAATATTGCGCCTGATTTAAAACACCAGAGGGAAGCTGTAGAATTGAAAGCAAAATGAAGGCGTGTCAAAAGATAATAGGCGTGAAAGGGATGGCTGAAAACATATTGAATCCTAATCTTCACATTATTCTCATAAGTGTATCAGGAGAAACATGATGCTGAAAAAACCTACTAAAGGTTTTGCCATTGAAAAGGGTCACCTTCATCGTTTTGCAAGTATGTTAAACTCTTAAAAAGCAGTCGGGCATTCCTTTGTCCGGTGCTACCAATTTAATGATGAGATTTGGTACAGTGTTCCCTCCAGTACTCCACATCAAGGGAGCTGAGGGCTTAGATTCCAGGGAAGCCATGAGTTGGTAAAAGAAGTCCTCCCTTCTGTCCTAGTTCTGTAGTAAGTACTTGTCGCTGTTGAGGCAGGGACGGCAATGAAAATGACTCCTAGTTCAGAAGGCAAAGAATGATCCGAACTTCATTAACAGCTAGCGTTCCTCTTTTATAACCAGGATCGCTAAGGTGAGGTATGGCTGGTCTCAGAGTGAAAACCTTCCACACCACTGGTGCACTATGAGTAGCACACCGTGGTAGAAGATGCCTATAAACAAGATGAACAGAAGAGAGACAGTGGCTAGTTTACATGCCTCTTGGACTTTTCCCCAGGCTTAGCCTGGTAGAAATCTCTCTCCTTTTCTCTCTGACTGTTCTGAGAATATCTGTAAGTACTTAGTAAAAGAAGTCATCATTTTGCCAACAGGTGCTGATCCCTAATCCATCTGTTACACGTACATATTAAAGTACTGGCTTTTCACCAATATGAAAGTGGATGCTATATGTATAATGTTAAAGCAACGTTGCTATAAAAATATATATTTTATTTCTGCTATAAAATTAGCTTAGAGTAGTGAAATAGCGGATATAGTTACGCCTGTGGTAACTGAACTGCCTGCTTGCTTGGGATAACATCCAGTGAACGTATGATGAAGACCCCTGCTACTGACATGCCAACTGTCAGCACCTACCGTCTGTAGAAAGCATGGACCAAAGCCCAGGCGGAAGACGGTAATAAGAGCAGACTAGAACCACAGCCAAACCATGTGCATGCTCTAAAAGGGTGGACCCGAGGAGGAGCCAGGCTAAACACTCCTTGGAACATCTAAACTAGTTTGGGGGAAGGTTTAAATACGCAGAATTGCTTATACGATAGGCTGATGCAAAGAAAAGCTATGTAGAGGGGGTCTCCGAAAGAGCCGGGTGCGCTCTTGGCTGAATGCCAAGCAACCGGCCGTTAAATTTTGCTTAATTTTATATCCTATTGTCCTTTATTAAACTGCTACGTTTACCAGGAAAGTGAACCGCGTTTTTCACACATCTGTGCAGGTTTCCTGGACAGGCAATTTTTTAGTAGCAGGCTGTTGCAAAATACAACAAGCCGGCAAATTCGTACCAACACGTTCTGTTCTAGGGTAAAAACCAAAGCAACCACAGCAGACTGCACCATCTTCTCCACTTATCCTACTAGGAAATCCATGCAGATTTCAATCTGACCTTCACCTCGGGGCTCTGGGCCTGTGCTGCAGGCTCACCTGCCTCTCCCTTCCCAGAATCAGCGGAGGAACAGCCAGAGCAGACAGCGGTGTTCCTCGAGGCGACGACGGGAGGAGAAGGCGGACAGGAGCAGGGCTCACGCGGGGCTGAGCAGGGAGCAGTGCCCTCGTGGCCCTGGGCCTGTTCTGCAAACTCCCCACACTCCTCTTTCTCCCACAGAGAGAGAGGACCAGCACCTGGAGGAGACTGTGGCAGTTCTGGACAGGGACTCCCCGCCGACAGCTGCCATGCGCGACAGCAAGCAGGAGGGCCCTGGTGCCCGGCAGCCAGGTGAGGGCAAAGCCGCCCTCCCACAGCCTGGCCCAGGGACGCTTGTGGCTGCTCAGCCATGCCGTGGCTGGGAGCCTCCTTCCTCCCCAAGTGGGGCCCAGCTGGGCCGGGGGGCAGCTCCTGGGACACCCGTGCCCGCAATGGCCCCTGCTCTGCAAGGCCTCCGGCCCTGCCCATCAGCCAGGCAGGCAGGCAGGCAGGCAGGGACGGAGCAGCCCTTGGGGCCGATGCTGCTGCAGCCAAAGAGCCCCGCAGAGGTGCTCATGCCCGCTGCCATTGGCTCTGTCCCCTGCAGCCTGCGTGCTGTGTCGCCGTGCAGAGGCTGACTCCTGTGCTTCCCCAGGCCCTGGCAACAGCTCCTGTGCTGCCCAGGGCACCCACGGCCGCTGCTGGCTTCTCACTCTGACTAGAACCAGCTGGGGCGTGACAGCTCTGCTGCTCTGGGCACGGCTCTCGGGCACAGCACCCGCGTGTCCCTGGGCTGGAGGCAGTGTCCAGGCCGGGCTTGGCAGAGCCCGTCTGCTCCTGGAGGGCTGGGGGCACTGCTCTGGTCCTGCCTGGCCCGGGTCTGGGGGGCCTTTGGAAGAAAGAAAGACGCCATGGAGCAGGGCTGAGGCTGTCGCTCCACAGGGAAACCCACCATGGCGCGGGGCTGGGGCTGTAACTGCTCAGGGAAACCCACCATGGAGCGGGGCTGGGGCTGTCCCCCTCAGGGAAACCCACCATGGAGCGGGGCTGGGGCTGTAACCGCTCAGGGAAACCCACCATGGAGCGGGGCTGGGGCTGTCCCCCTCAGGGAAACCCACCATGGAGCGGGGCTGGGGCTGTAACCGCTCAGGGAAACCCACCATGGAGCGGGGCTGGGGCTGTCCCCCTCAGGGAAACCCACCATGGAGCGGGGCTGGGGCTGTAACCGCTCAGGGAAACCTGCCATGGCAGCCACCTCCAGAGGCTTTGATGTACTTGTTTCTTGGTTGAATGCCCATCAAAGACCAATCTAGCATCTTTGCAAAGGAGCATGACATGCAAGGCCATTTAAAATTGAGTCTGAACTAATTATCGAGCCTAATTAACAAAGATAAAGCCCGGGGCCGCTCCTGCCCCGGGGCGGCCAGCAGGAGCGACGGCTGGGACCTGCTGACAGCCCGGCATTGCTTGGCCCTCTTCAGTAGATCGAGAGAGTGGCACCACGAAGTAGCAAAATATTGCGCCTGATTTAAAACACCAGAGGGAAGCTGTAGAATTGAAAGCAAAATGAAGGCGTGTCAAAAGATAATAGGCGTGAAAGGGATGGCTGAAAACATATTGAATCCTAATCTTCACATTATTCTCATAAGTGTATCAGGAGAAACATGATGCTGAAAAAACCTACTAAAGGTTTTGCCATTGAAAAGGGTCACCTTCATCGTTTTGCAAGTATGTTAAACTCTTAAAAAGCAGTCGGGCATTCCTTTGTCCGGTGCTACCAATTTAATGATGAGATTTGGTACAGTGTTCCCTCCAGTACTCCACATCAAGGGAGCTGAGGGCTTAGATTCCAGGGAAGCCATGAGTTGGTAAAAGAAGTCCTCCCTTCTGTCCTAGTTCTGTAGTAAGTACTTGTCGCTGTTGAGGCAGGGACGGCAATGAAAATGACTCCTAGTTCAGAAGGCAAAGAATGATCCGAACTTCATTAACAGCTAGCGTTCCTCTTTTATAACCAGGATCGCTAAGGTGAGGTATGGCTGGTCTCAGAGTGAAAACCTTCCACACCACTGGTGCACTATGAGTAGCACACCGTGGTAGAAGATGCCTATAAACAAGATGAACAGAAGAGAGACAGTGGCTAGTTTACATGCCTCTTGGACTTTTCCCCAGGCTTAGCCTGGTAGAAATCTCTCTCCTTTTCTCTCTGACTGTTCTGAGAATATCTGTAAGTACTTAGTAAAAGAAGTCATCATTTTGCCAACAGGTGCTGATCCCTAATCCATCTGTTACACGTACATATTAAAGTACTGGCTTTTCACCAATATGAAAGTGGATGCTATATGTATAATGTTAAAGCAACGTTGCTATAAAAATATATATTTTATTTCTGCTATAAAATTAGCTTAGAGTAGTGAAATAGCGGATATAGTTACGCCTGTGGTAACTGAACTGCCTGCTTGCTTGGGATAACATCCAGTGAACGTATGATGAAGACCCCTGCTACTGACATGCCAACTGTCAGCACCTACCGTCTGTAGAAAGCATGGACCAAAGCCCAGGCGGAAGACGGTAATAAGAGCAGACTAGAACCACAGCCAAACCATGTGCATGCTCTAAAAGGGTGGACCCGAGGAGGAGCCAGGCTAAACACTCCTTGGAACATCTAAACTAGTTTGGGGGAAGGTTTAAATACGCAGAATTGCTTATACGATAGGCTGATGCAAAGAAAAGCTATGTAGAGGGGGTCTCCGAAAGAGCCGGGTGCGCTCTTGGCTGAATGCCAAGCAACCGGCCGTTAAATTTTGCTTAATTTTATATCCTATTGTCCTTTATTAAACTGCTACGTTTACCAGGAAAGTGAACCGCGTTTTTCACACATCTGTGCAGGTTTCCTGGACAGGCAATTTTTTAGTAGCAGGCTGTTGCAAAATACAACAAGCCGGCAAATTCGTACCAACACGTTCTGTTCTAGGGTAAAAACCAAAGCAACCACAGCAGACTGCACCATCTTCTCCACTTATCCTACTAGGAAATCCATGCAGATTTCAATCTGACCTTCACCTCGGGGCTCTGGGCCTGTGCTGCAGGCTCACCTGCCTCTCCCTTCCCAGAATCAGCGGAGGAACAGCCAGAGCAGACAGCGGTGTTCCTCGAGGCGACGACGGGAGGAGAAGGCGGACAGGAGCAGGGCTCACGCGGGGCTGAGCAGGGAGCAGTGCCCTCGTGGCCCTGGGCCTGTTCTGCAAACTCCCCACACTCCTCTTTCTCCCACAGAGAGAGAGGACCAGCACCTGGAGGAGACTGTGGCAGTTCTGGACAGGGACTCCCCGCCGACAGCTGCCATGCGCGACAGCAAGCAGGAGGGCCCTGGTGCCCGGCAGCCAGGTGAGGGCAAAGCCGCCCTCCCACAGCCTGGCCCAGGGACGCTTGTGGCTGCTCAGCCATGCCGTGGCTGGGAGCCTCCTTCCTCCCCAAGTGGGGCCCAGCTGGGCCGGGGGGCAGCTCCTGGGACACCCGTGCCCGCAATGGCCCCTGCTCTGCAAGGCCTCCGGCCCTGCCCATCAGCCAGGCAGGCAGGCAGGCAGGCAGGGACGGAGCAGCCCTTGGGGCCGATGCTGCTGCAGCCAAAGAGCCCTGCAGAGGTGCTCATGCCCGCTGCCATTGGCTCTGTCCCCTGCAGCCTGCGTGCTGTGTCGCCGTGCAGAGGCTGACTCCTGTGCTTCCCCAGGCCCTGGCAACAGCTCCTGTGCTGCCCAGGGCACCCACGGCCGCTGCTGGCTTCTCACTCTGACTAGAACCAGCTGGGGCGTGACAGCTCTGCTGCTCTGGGCACGGCTCTCGGGCAGAGCACCCGCGTGTCCCTGGGCTGGAGGCAGTGTCCAGGCCGGGCTTGGCAGAGCCCGTCTGCTCCTGGAGGGCTGGGGGCACTGCTCTGGTCCTGCCTGGCCCGGGTCTGGGGGGCCTTTGGAAGAAAGAAAGACGCCATGGAGCAGGGCTGAGGCTGTCGCTCCACAGGGAAACCCACCATGGCGCGGGGCTGGGGCTGTAACTGCTCAGGGAAACCCACCATGGAGCGGGGCTGGGGCTGTCCCCCTCAGGGAAACCCACCATGGAGCGGGGCTGGGGCTGTAACCACTCAGGGAAACCCACCATGGAGCGGGGCTGGGGCTGTAACCGCTCAGGGAAACCCACCATGGAGCGGGGCTGGGGCTGTAACCGCTCAGGGAAACCCACCATGGAGCGGGGCTGGGGCTGTAACCGCTCAGGGAAACCTGCCATGGCAGCCACCTCCAGAGGCTTTGATGTACTTGTTTCTTGGTTGAATGCCCATCAAAGACCAATCTAGCATCTTTGCAAAGGAGCATGACATGCAAGGCCATTTAAAATTGAGTCTGAACTAATTATCGAGCCTAATTAACAAAGATAAAGCCCGGGGCCGCTCCTGCCCCGGGGCGGCCAGCAGGAGCGACGGCTGGGACCTGCTGACAGCCCGGCATTGCTTGGCCCTCTTCAGTAGATCGAGAGAGTGGCACCACGAAGTAGCAAAATATTGCGCCTGATTTAAAACACCAGAGGGAAGCTGTAGAATTGAAAGCAAAATGAAGGCGTGTCAAAAGATAATAGGCGTGAAAGGGATGGCTGAAAACATATTGAATCCTAATCTTCACATTATTCTCATAAGTGTATCAGGAGAAACATGATGCTGAAAAAACCTACTAAAGGTTTTGCCATTGAAAAGGGTCACCTTCATCGTTTTGCAAGTATGTTAAACTCTTAAAAAGCAGTCGGGCAGTCCTTTGTCCGGTGCTACCAATTTAATGATGAGATTTGGTACAGTGTTCCCTCCAGTACTCCACATCAAGGGAGCTGAGGGCTTAGATTCCAGGGAAGCCATGAGTTGGTAAAAGAAGTCCTCCCTTCTGTCCTAGTTCTGTAGTAAGTACTTGTCGCTGTTGAGGCAGGGACGGCAATGAAAATGACTCCTAGTTCAGAAGGCAAAGAATGATCCGAACTTCATTAACAGCTAGCGTTCCTCTTTTATAACCAGGATCGCTAAGGTGAGGTATGGCTGGTCTCAGAGTGAAAACCTTCCACACCACTGGTGCACTATGAGTAGCACACCGTGGTAGAAGATGCCTATAAACAAGATGAACAGAAGAGAGACAGTGGCTAGTTTACATGCCTCTTGGACTTTTCCCCAGGCTTAGCCTGGTAGAAATCTCTCTCCTTTTCTCTCTGACTGTTCTGAGAATATCTGTAAGTACTTAGTAAAAGAAGTCATCATTTTGCCAACAGGTGCTGATCCCTAATCCATCTGTTACACGTACATATTAAAGTACTGGCTTTTCACCAATATGAAAGTGGATGCTATATGTATAATGTTAAAGCAACGTTGCTATAAAAATATATATTTTATTTCTGCTATAAAATTAGCTTAGAGTAGTGAAATAGCGGATATAGTTACGCCTGTGGTAACTGAACTGCCTGCTTGCTTGGGATAACATCCAGTGAACGTATGATGAAGACCCCTGCTACTGACATGCCAACTGTCAGCACCTACCGTCTGTAGAAAGCATGGACCAAAGCCCAGGCGGAAGACGGTAATAAGAGCAGACTAGAACCACAGCCAAACCATGTGCATGCTCTAAAAGGGTGGACCCGAGGAGGAGCCAGGCTAAACACTCCTTGGAACATCTAAACTAGTTTGGGGGAAGGTTTAAATACGCAGAATTGCTTATACGATAGGCTGATGCAAAGAAAAGCTATGTAGAGGGGGTCTCCGAAAGAGCCGGGTGCGCTCTTGGCTGAATGCCAAGCAACCGGCCGTTAAATTTTGCTTAATTTTATATCCTATTGTCCTTTATTAAACTGCTACGTTTACCAGGAAAGTGAACCGCGTTTTTCACACATCTGTGCAGGTTTCCTGGACAGGCAATTTTTTAGTAGCAGGCTGTTGCAAAATACAACAAGCCGGCAAATTCGTACCAACACGTTCTGTTCTAGGGTAAAAACCAAAGCAACCACAGCAGACTGCACCATCTTCTCCACTTATCCTACTAGGAAATCCATGCAGATTTCAATCTGACCTTCACCTCGGGGCTCTGGGCCTGTGCTGCAGGCTCACCTGCCTCTCCCTTCCCAGAATCAGCGGAGGAACAGCCAGAGCAGACAGCGGTGTTCCTCGAGGCGACGACGGGAGGAGAAGGCGGACAGGAGCAGGGCTCACGCGGGGCTGAGCAGGGAGCAGTGCCCTCGTGGCCCTGGGCCTGTTCTGCAAACTCCCCACACTCCTCTTTCTCCCACAGAGAGAGAGGACCAGCACCTGGAGGAGACTGTGGCAGTTCTGGACAGGGACTCCCCGCCGACAGCTGCCATGCGCGACAGCAAGCAGGAGGGCCCTGGTGCCCGGCAGCCAGGTGAGGGCAAAGCCGCCCTCCCACAGCCTGGCCCAGGGACGCTTGTGGCTGCTCAGCCATGCCGTGGCTGGGAGCCTCCTTCCTCCCCAAGTGGGGCCCAGCTGGGCCGGGGGGCAGCTCCTGGGACACCCGTGCCCGCAATGGCCCCTGCTCTGCAAGGCCTCCGGCCCTGCCCATCAGCCAGGCAGGCAGGCAGGCAGGCAGGGACGGAGCAGCCCTTGGGGCCGATGCTGCTGCAGCCAAAGAGCCCCGCAGAGGTGCTCATGCCCGCTGCCATTGGCTCTGTCCCCTGCAGCCTGCGTGCTGTGTCGCCGTGCAGAGGCTGACTCCTGTGCTTCCCCAGGCCCTGGCAACAGCTCCTGTGCTGCCCAGGGCACCCACGGCCGCTGCTGGCTTCTCACTCTGACTAGAACCAGCTGGGGCGTGACAGCTCTGCTGCTCTGGGCACGGCTCTCGGGCACAGCACCCGCGTGTCCCTGGGCTGGAGGCAGTGTCCAGGCCGGGCTTGGCAGAGCCCGTCTGCTCCTGGAGGGCTGGGGGCACTGCTCTGGTCCTGCCTGGCCCGGGTCTGGGGGGCCTTTGGAAGAAAGAAAGACGCCATGGAGCAGGGCTGAGGCTGTCGCTCCACAGGGAAACCCACCATGGCGCGGGGCTGGGGCTGTAACTGCTCAGGGAAACCCACCATGGAGCGGGGCTGGGGCTGTCCCCCTCAGGGAAACCCACCATGGAGCGGGGCTGGGGCTGTAACCGCTCAGGGAAACCCACCATGGAGCGGGGCTGGGGCTGTCCCCCTCAGGGAAACCCACCATGGAGCGGGGCTGGGGCTGTAACCGCTCAGGGAAACCCACCATGGAGCGGGGCTGGGGCTGTCCCCCTCAGGGAAACCCACCATGGAGCGGGGCTGGGGCTGTAACCGCTCAGGGAAACCTGCCATGGCAGCCACCTCCAGAGGCTTTGATGTACTTGTTTCTTGGTTGAATGCCCATCAAAGACCAATCTAGCATCTTTGCAAAGGAGCATGACATGCAAGGCCATTTAAAATTGAGTCTGAACTAATTATCGAGCCTAATTAACAAAGATAAAGCCCGGGGCCGCTCCTGCCCCGGGGCGGCCAGCAGGAGCGACGGCTGGGACCTGCTGACAGCCCGGCATTGCTTGGCCCTCTTCAGTAGATCGAGAGAGTGGCACCACGAAGTAGCAAAATATTGCGCCTGATTTAAAACACCAGAGGGAAGCTGTAGAATTGAAAGCAAAATGAAGGCGTGTCAAAAGATAATAGGCGTGAAAGGGATGGCTGAAAACATATTGAATCCTAATCTTCACATTATTCTCATAAGTGTATCAGGAGAAACATGATGCTGAAAAAACCTACTAAAGGTTTTGCCATTGAAAAGGGTCACCTTCATCGTTTTGCAAGTATGTTAAACTCTTAAAAAGCAGTCGGGCATTCCTTTGTCCGGTGCTACCAATTTAATGATGAGATTTGGTACAGTGTTCCCTCCAGTACTCCACATCAAGGGAGCTGAGGGCTTAGATTCCAGGGAAGCCATGAGTTGGTAAAAGAAGTCCTCCCTTCTGTCCTAGTTCTGTAGTAAGTACTTGTCGCTGTTGAGGCAGGGACGGCAATGAAAATGACTCCTAGTTCAGAAGGCAAAGAATGATCCGAACTTCATTAACAGCTAGCGTTCCTCTTTTATAACCAGGATCGCTAAGGTGAGGTATGGCTGGTCTCAGAGTGAAAACCTTCCACACCACTGGTGCACTATGAGTAGCACACCGTGGTAGAAGATGCCTATAAACAAGATGAACAGAAGAGAGACAGTGGCTAGTTTACATGCCTCTTGGACTTTTCCCCAGGCTTAGCCTGGTAGAAATCTCTCTCCTTTTCTCTCTGACTGTTCTGAGAATATCTGTAAGTACTTAGTAAAAGAAGTCATCATTTTGCCAACAGGTGCTGATCCCTAATCCATCTGTTACACGTACATATTAAAGTACTGGCTTTTCACCAATATGAAAGTGGATGCTATATGTATAATGTTAAAGCAACGTTGCTATAAAAATATATATTTTATTTCTGCTATAAAATTAGCTTAGAGTAGTGAAATAGCGGATATAGTTACGCCTGTGGTAACTGAACTGCCTGCTTGCTTGGGATAACATCCAGTGAACGTATGATGAAGACCCCTGCTACTGACATGCCAACTGTCAGCACCTACCGTCTGTAGAAAGCATGGACCAAAGCCCAGGCGGAAGACGGTAATAAGAGCAGACTAGAACCACAGCCAAACCATGTGCATGCTCTAAAAGGGTGGACCCGAGGAGGAGCCAGGCTAAACACTCCTTGGAACATCTAAACTAGTTTGGGGGAAGGTTTAAATACGCAGAATTGCTTATACGATAGGCTGATGCAAAGAAAAGCTATGTAGAGGGGGTCTCCGAAAGAGCCGGGTGCGCTCTTGGCTGAATGCCAAGCAACCGGCCGTTAAATTTTGCTTAATTTTATATCCTATTGTCCTTTATTAAACTGCTACGTTTACCAGGAAAGTGAACCGCGTTTTTCACACATCTGTGCAGGTTTCCTGGACAGGCAATTTTTTAGTAGCAGGCTGTTGCAAAATACAACAAGCCGGCAAATTCGTACCAACACGTTCTGTTCTAGGGTAAAAACCAAAGCAACCACAGCAGACTGCACCATCTTCTCCACTTATCCTACTAGGAAATCCATGCAGATTTCAATCTGACCTTCACCTCGGGGCTCTGGGCCTGTGCTGCAGGCTCACCTGCCTCTCCCTTCCCAGAATCAGCGGAGGAACAGCCAGAGCAGACAGCGGTGTTCCTCGAGGCGACGACGGGAGGAGAAGGCGGACAGGAGCAGGGCTCACGCGGGGCTGAGCAGGGAGCAGTGCCCTCGTGGCCCTGGGCCTGTTCTGCAAACTCCCCACACTCCTCTTTCTCCCACAGAGAGAGAGGACCAGCACCTGGAGGAGACTGTGGCAGTTCTGGACAGGGACTCCCCGCCGACAGCTGCCATGCGCGACAGCAAGCAGGAGGGCCCTGGTGCCCGGCAGCCAGGTGAGGGCAAAGCCGCCCTCCCACAGCCTGGCCCAGGGACGCTTGTGGCTGCTCAGCCATGCCGTGGCTGGGAGCCTCCTTCCTCCCCAAGTGGGGCCCAGCTGGGCCGGGGGGCAGCTCCTGGGACACCCGTGCCCGCAATGGCCCCTGCTCTGCAAGGCCTCCGGCCCTGCCCATCAGCCAGGCAGGCAGGCAGGCAGGCAGGGACGGAGCAGCCCTTGGGGCCGATGCTGCTGCAGCCAAAGAGCCCTGCAGAGGTGCTCATGCCCGCTGCCATTGGCTCTGTCCCCTGCAGCCTGCGTGCTGTGTCGCCGTGCAGAGGCTGACTCCTGTGCTTCCCCAGGCCCTGGCAACAGCTCCTGTGCTGCCCAGGGCACCCACGGCCGCTGCTGGCTTCTCACTCTGACTAGAACCAGCTGGGGCGTGACAGCTCTGCTGCTCTGGGCACGGCTCTCGGGCAGAGCACCCGCGTGTCCCTGGGCTGGAGGCAGTGTCCAGGCCGGGCTTGGCAGAGCCCGTCTGCTCCTGGAGGGCTGGGGGCACTGCTCTGGTCCTGCCTGGCCCGGGTCTGGGGGGCCTTTGGAAGAAAGAAAGACGCCATGGAGCAGGGCTGAGGCTGTCGCTCCACAGGGAAACCCACCATGGCGCGGGGCTGGGGCTGTAACTGCTCAGGGAAACCCACCATGGAGCGGGGCTGGGGCTGTCCCCCTCAGGGAAACCCACCATGGAGCGGGGCTGGGGCTGTAACCACTCAGGGAAACCCACCATGGAGCGGGGCTGGGGCTGTAACCGCTCAGGGAAACCCACCATGGAGCGGGGCTGGGGCTGTAACCGCTCAGGGAAACCCACCATGGAGCGGGGCTGGGGCTGTAACCGCTCAGGGAAACCTGCCATGGCAGCCACCTCCAGAGGCTTTGATGTACTTGTTTCTTGGTTGAATGCCCATCAAAGACCAATCTAGCATCTTTGCAAAGGAGCATGACATGCAAGGCCATTTAAAATTGAGTCTGAACTAATTATCGAGCCTAATTAACAAAGATAAAGCCCGGGGCCGCTCCTGCCCCGGGGCGGCCAGCAGGAGCGACGGCTGGGACCTGCTGACAGCCCGGCATTGCTTGGCCCTCTTCAGTAGATCGAGAGAGTGGCACCACGAAGTAGCAAAATATTGCGCCTGATTTAAAACACCAGAGGGAAGCTGTAGAATTGAAAGCAAAATGAAGGCGTGTCAAAAGATAATAGGCGTGAAAGGGATGGCTGAAAACATATTGAATCCTAATCTTCACATTATTCTCATAAGTGTATCAGGAGAAACATGATGCTGAAAAAACCTACTAAAGGTTTTGCCATTGAAAAGGGTCACCTTCATCGTTTTGCAAGTATGTTAAACTCTTAAAAAGCAGTCGGGCAGTCCTTTGTCCGGTGCTACCAATTTAATGATGAGATTTGGTACAGTGTTCCCTCCAGTACTCCACATCAAGGGAGCTGAGGGCTTAGATTCCAGGGAAGCCATGAGTTGGTAAAAGAAGTCCTCCCTTCTGTCCTAGTTCTGTAGTAAGTACTTGTCGCTGTTGAGGCAGGGACGGCAATGAAAATGACTCCTAGTTCAGAAGGCAAAGAATGATCCGAACTTCATTAACAGCTAGCGTTCCTCTTTTATAACCAGGATCGCTAAGGTGAGGTATGGCTGGTCTCAGAGTGAAAACCTTCCACACCACTGGTGCACTATGAGTAGCACACCGTGGTAGAAGATGCCTATAAACAAGATGAACAGAAGAGAGACAGTGGCTAGTTTACATGCCTCTTGGACTTTTCCCCAGGCTTAGCCTGGTAGAAATCTCTCTCCTTTTCTCTCTGACTGTTCTGAGAATATCTGTAAGTACTTAGTAAAAGAAGTCATCATTTTGCCAACAGGTGCTGATCCCTAATCCATCTGTTACACGTACATATTAAAGTACTGGCTTTTCACCAATATGAAAGTGGATGCTATATGTATAATGTTAAAGCAACGTTGCTATAAAGATATATATTTTATTTCTGCTATAAAATTAGCTTAGAGTAGTGAAATAGCGGATATAGTTACGCCTGTGGTAACTGAACTGCCTGCTTGCTTGGGATAACATCCAGTGAACGTATGATGAAGACCCCTGCTACTGACATGCCAACTGTCAGCACCTACCGTCTGTAGAAAGCATGGACCAAAGCCCAGGCGGAAGACGGTAATAAGAGCAGACTAAAACCACAGCCAAACCATGTGCATGCTCTAAAAGGGTGGACCCGAGGAGGAGCCAGGCTAAACACTCCTTGGAACATCTAAACTAGTTTGGGGGAAGGTTTAAATACGCAGAATTGCTTATACGATAGGCTGATGCAAAGAAAAGCTATGTAGAGGGGGTCTCCGAAAGAGCCGGGTGCGCTCTTGGCTGAATGCCAAGCAACCGGCCGTTAAATTTTGCTTAATTTTATATCCTATTGTCCTTTATTAAACTGCTACGTTTACCAGGAAAGTGAACCGCGTTTTTCACACATCTGTGCAGGTTTCCTGGACAGGCAATTTTTTAGTAGCAGGCTGTTGCAAAATACAACAAGCCGGCAAATTCGTACCAACACGTTCTGTTCTAGGGTAAAAACCAAAGCAACCACAGCAGACTGCACCATCTTCTCCACTTACCGTACGTGGAAATCCATGCAGATTTCAATCTGACCTTCACCTCGGGGCTCTGGGCCTGTGCTGCAGGCTCACCTGCCTCTCCCTTCCCAGAATCAGCGGAGGAACAGCCAGAGCAGACAGCGGTGTTCCTCGAGGCGACGACGGGAGGAGAAGGCGGACAGGAGCAGGGCTCACGCGGGGCTGAGCAGGGAGCAGTGCCCTCGTGGCCCTGGGCCTGTTCTGCAAACTCCCCACACTCCTCTTTCTCCCACAGAGAGAGAGGACCAGCACCTGGAGGAGACTGTGGCAGTTCTGGACAGGGACTCCCCGCCGACAGCTGCCATGCGCGACAGCAAGCAGGAGGGCCCTGGTGCCCGGCAGTCAGGTGAGGGCAAAGCCGCCCTCCCACAGCCTGGCCCAGGGACGCTTGTGGCTGCTCAGCCATGCCGTGGCTGGGAGCCTCCTTCCTCCCCAAGTGGGGCCCAGCTGGGCCGGGGGGCAGCTCCTGGGACACCCGTGCCCGCAATGGCCCCTGCTCTGCAAGGCCTCCGGCCCTGCCCATCAGCCAGGCAGGCAGGCAGGCAGGCAGGGACGGAGCAGCCCTTGGGGCCGATGCTGCTGCAGCCAAAGAGCCCCGCAGAGGTGCTCATGCCCGCTGCCATTGGCTCTGTCCCCTGCAGCCTGCGTGCTGTGTCGCCGTGCAGAGGCTGACTCCTGTGCTTCCCCAGGCCCTGGCAACAGCTCCTGTGCTGCCCAGGGCACCCACGGCCGCTGCTGGCTTCTCACTCTGACCAGAACCAGCTGGGGCGTGACAGCTCTGCTGCTCTGGGCCCGGCTCTCGGGCAGAGCACCCGCGTGTCCCTGGGCTGGGGGCAGTGCCCAGGCCGGGCTTGGCAGAGCCCGTCTGCTCCTGGAGGGCTGGGGGCACTGCTCTGGTCCTGCCTGGCCCGGGTCTGGGGGGCCTTTGGAAGAAAGAAAGACGCCATGGAGCAGGGCTGAGGCTGTCGCTCCACAGGGAAACCCACCATGGCGCGGGGCTGGGGCTGTAACTGCTCAGGGAAACCCACCATGGAGCGGGGCTGGGGCTGTCCCCCTCAGGGAAACCCACCATGGAGCGGGGCTGGGGCTGTAACCACTCAGGGAAACCCACCATGGAGCGGGGCTGGGGCTGTAACCGCTCAGGGAAACCCACCATGGAGCGGGGCTGGGGCTGTAACCGCTCAGGGAAACCCACCATGGAGCGGGGCTGGGGCTGTAACCGCTCAGGGAAACCTGCCATGGCAGCCACCTCCAGAGGCTTTGATGTACTTGTTTCTTGGTTGAATGCCCATCAAAGACCAATCTAGCATCTTTGCAAAGGAGCATGACATGCAAGGCCATTTAAAATTGAGTCTGAACTAATTATCGAGCCTAATTAACAAAGATAAAGCCCGGGGCCGCTCCTGCCCCGGGGCGGCCAGCAGGAGCGACGGCTGGGACCTGCTGACAGCCCGGCATTGCTTGGCCCTCTTCAGTAGATCGAGAGAGTGGCACCACGAAGTAGCAAAATATTGCGCCTGATTTAAAACACCAGAGGGAAGCTGTAGAATTGAAAGCAAAATGAAGGCGTGTCAAAAGATAATAGGCGTGAAAGGGATGGCTGAAAACATATTGAATCCTAATCTTCACATTATTCTCATAAGTGTATCAGGAGAAACATGATGCTGAAAAAACCTACTAAAGGTTTTGCCATTGAAAAGGGTCACCTTCATCGTTCTGCAAGTATGTTAAACTCTTAAAAAGCAGTCGGGCATTCCTTTGTCCGGTGCTACCAATTTAATGATGAGATTTGGTACAGTGTTCCCTCCAGTACTCCACATCAAGGGAGCTGAGGGCTTAGATTCCAGGGAAGCCATGAGTTGGTAAAAGAAGTCCTCCCTTCTGTCCTAGTTCTGTAGTAAGTACTTGTCGCTGTTGAGGCAGGGACGGCAATGAAAATGACTCCTAGTTCAGAAGGCAAAGAATGATCTGAACTTCATTAACAGCTAGCGTTCCTCTTTTATAACCAGGATCGCTAAGGTGAGGTATGGCTGGTCTCAGAGTGAAAACCTTCCACACCACTGGTGCACTATGAGTAGCACACCGTGGTAGAAGATGCCTATAAACAAGATGAACAGAAGAGAGACAGTGGCTAGTTTACATGCCTCTTGGACTTTTCCCCAGGCTTAGCCTGGTAGAAATCTCTCTCCTTTTCTCTCTGACTGTTCTGAGAATATCTGTAAGTACTTAGTAAAAGAAGTCATCATTTTGCCAACAGGTGCAGATCCCTAATCCATCTGTTACACGTACATATTAAAGTACTGGCTTTTCACCAATATGAAAGTGGATGCTATATGTATAATGTTAAAGCAACGTTGCTATAAAGATATATATTTTATTTCTGCTATAAAATTAGCTTAGAGTAGTGAAATAGCGGATATAGTTACGCCTGTGGTAACTGAACTGCCTGCTTGCTTGGGATAACATCCAGTGAACGTATGATGAAGACCCCTGCTACTGACATGCCAACTGTCAGCACCTACCGTCTGTAGAAAGCATGGACCAAAGCCCAGGCGGAAGACGGTAATAAGAGCAGACTAAAACCACAGCCAAACCATGTGCATGCTCTAAAAGGGTGGACCCGAGGAGGAGCCAGGCTAAACACTCCTTGGAACATCTAAACTAGTTTGGGGGAAGGTTTAAATACGCAGAATTGCTTATACGATAGGCTGATGCAAAGAAAAGCTATGTAGAGGGGGTCTCCGAAAGAGCCGGGTGCGCTCTTGGCTGAATGCCAAGCAACCGGCCGTTAAATTTTGCTTAATTTTATATCCTATTGTCCTTTATTAAACTGCTACGTTTACCAGGAAAGTGAACCGCGTTTTTCACACATCTGTGCAGGTTTCCTGGACAGGCAATTTTTTAGTAGCAGGCTGTTGCAAAATACAACAAGCCGGCAAATTCGTACCAACACGTTCTGTTCTAGGGTAAAAACCAAAGCAACCACAGCAGACTGCACCATCTTCTCCACTTACCGTACGTGGAAATCCATGCAGATTTCAATCTGACCTTCACCTCGGGGCTCTGGGCCTGTGCTGCAGGCTCACCTGCCTCTCCCTTCCCAGAATCAGCGGAGGAACAGCCAGAGCAGACAGCGGTGTTCCTCGAGGCGACGACGGGAGGAGAAGGCGGACAGGAGCAGGGCTCACGCGGGGCTGAGCAGGGAGCAGTGCCCTCGTGGCCCTGGGCCTGTTCTGCAAACTCCCCACACTCCTCTTTCTCCCACAGAGAGAGAGGACCAGCACCTGGAGGAGACTGTGGCAGTTCTGGACAGGGACTCCCCGCCGACAGCTGCCATGCGCGACAGCAAGCAGGAGGGCCCTGGTGCCCGGCAGTCAGGTGAGGGCAAAGCCGCCCTCCCACAGCCTGGCCCAGGGACGCTTGTGGCTGCTCAGCCATGCCGTGGCTGGGAGCCTCCTTCCTCCCCAAGTGGGGCCCAGCTGGGCCGGGGGGGCAGCTCCTGGGACACCCGTGCCCGCAATGGCCCCTGCTCTGCAAGGCCTCCGGCCCTGCCCATCAGCCAGGCAGGCAGGCAGGCAGGCAGGGACGGAGCAGCCCTTGGGGCCGATGCTGCTGCAGCCAAAGAGCCCCGCAGAGGTGCTCATGCCCGCTGCCATTGGCTCTGTCCCCTGCAGCCTGCGTGCTGTGTCGCCGTGCAGAGGCTGACTCCTGTGCTTCCCCAGGCCCTGGCAACAGCTCCTGTGCTGCCCAGGGCACCCACGGCCGCTGCTGGCTTCTCACTCTGACTAGAACCAGCTGGGGCGTGACAGCTCTGCTGCTCTGGGCACGGCTCTCGGGCAGAGCACCCGCGTGTCCCTGGGCTGGGGGCAGTGCCCAGGCCGGGCTTGGCAGAGCCCGTCTGCTCCTGGAGGGCTGGGGGCACTGCTCTGGTCCTGCCTGGCCCGGGTCTGGGGGGCCTTTGGAAGAAAGAAAGACGCCATGGAGCAGGGCTGAGGCTGTCGCTCCACAGGGAAACCCACCATGGCGCGGGGCTGGGGCTGTAACTGCTCAGGGAAACCCACCATGGAGCGGGGCTGGGGCTGTCCCCCTCAGGGAAACCCACCATGGAGCGGGGCTGGGGCTGTAACCACTCAGGGAAACCCACCATGGAGCGGGGCTGGGGCTGTAACCGCTCAGGGAAACCCACCATGGAGCGGGGCTGGGGCTGTAACCGCTCAGGGAAACCTGCCATGGCAGCCACCTCCAGAGGCTTTGATGTACTTGTTTCTTGGTTGAATGCCCATCAAAGACCAATCTAGCATCTTTGCAAAGGAGCATGACATGCAAGGCCATTTAAAATTGAGTCTGAACTAATTATCGAGCCTAATTAACAAAGATAAAGCCCGGGGCCGCTCCTGCCCCGGGGCGGCCAGCAGGAGCGACGGCTGGGACCTGCTGACAGCCCGGCATTGCTTGGCCCTCTTCAGTAGATCGAGAGAGTGGCACCACGAAGTAGCAAAATATTGCGCCTGATTTAAAACACCAGAGGGAAGCTGTAGAATTGAAAGCAAAATGAAGGCGTGTCAAAAGATAATAGGCGTGAAAGGGATGGCTGAAAACATATTGAATCCTAATCTTCACATTATTCTCATAAGTGTATCAGGAGAAACATGATGCTGAAAAAACCTACTAAAGGTTTTTGCCATTGAAAAGGGTCACCTTCATCGTTTTGCAAGTATGTTAAACTCTTAAAAAGCAGTCGGGCATTCCTTTGTCCGGTGCTACCAATTTAATGATGAGATTTGGTACAGTGTTCCCTCCAGTACTCCACATCAAGGGAGCTGAGGGCTTAGATTCCAGGGAAGCCATGAGTTGGTAAAAGAAGTCCTCCCTTCTGTCCTAGTTCTGTAGTAAGTACTTGTCGCTGTTGAGGCAGGGACGGCAATGAAAATGACTCCTAGTTCAGAAGGCAAAGAATGATCCGAACTTCATTAACAGCTAGCGTTCCTCTTTTATAACCAGGATCCGCTAAGGTGAGGTATGACTGGTCTCAGAGTGAAAACCTTCCACACCACTGGTGCACTATGAGTAGCACACCGTGGTAGAAGATGCCTATAAACAAGATGAACAGAAGAGAGACAGTGGCTAGTTTACATGCCTCTTGGACTTTTCCCCAGGCTTAGCCTGGTAGAAATCTCTCTCCTTTTCTCTCTGACTGTTCTGAGAATATCTGTAAGTACTTAGTAAAAGAAGTCATCATTTTGCCAACAGGTGCTGATCCCTAATCCATCTGTTACACGTACATATTAAAGTACTGGCTTTTCACCAATATGAAAGTGGATGCTATATGTATAATGTTAAAGCAACGTTGCTATAAAGATATATATTTTATTTCTGCTATAAAATTAGCTTAGAGTAGTGAAATAGCGGATATAGTTAACGCCTGTGGTAACTGAACTGCCTGCTTGCTTGGGATAACATCCAGTGAACGTATGATGAAGACCCCTGCTACTGACATGCCAACTGTCAGCACCTACCGTCTGTAGAAAGCATGGACCAAAGCCCAGGCGGAAGACGGTAATAAGAGCAGACTAGAACCACAGCCAAACCATGTGCATGCTCTAAAAGGGTGGACCCGAGGAGGAGCCAGGCTAAACACTCCTTGGAACATCTAAACTAGTTTGGGGGAAGGTTTAAATACGCAGAATTGCTTATACTATAGGCTGATGCAAAGAAAAGCTATGTAGAGGGGGTCTCCGAAAGAGCCGGGTGCGCTCTTGGCTGAATGCCAAGCAACCGGCCGTTAAATTTTGCTTAATTTTATATCCTATTGTCCTTTATTAAACTGCTACGTTTACCAGGAAAGTGAACCGCATTTTTCACACATCTGTGCAGGTTTCCTGGACTGGCAATTTTTTAGTAGCAGGCTGTTGCAAAATACAACAAGCCGGCAAATTCGTACCAACACGTTCTGTTCTAGGGTAAAAACCAAAGCAACCACAGCAGACTGCACCATCTTCTCCACTTACCGTACGTGGAAATCCATGCAGATTTCAATCTGACCTTCACCTCGGGGCTCTGGGCCTGTGCTGCAGGCTCACCTGCCTCTCCCTTCCCAGAATCAGCGGAGGAACAGCCAGAGCAGACAGCGGTGTTCCTCGAGGCGACGACGGGAGGAGAAGGCGGACAGGAGCAGGGCTCACGCGGGGCTGAGCAGGGAGCAGTGCCCTCGTGGCCCTGGGCCTGTTCTGCAAACTCCCCACACTCCTCTTTCTCCCACAGAGAGAGAGGACCAGCACCTGGAGGAGACTGTGGCAGTTCTGGACAGGGACTCCCCGCCGACAGCTGCCATGCGCGACAGCAAGCAGGAGGGCCCTGGTGCCCGGCAGCCAGGTGAGGGCAAAGCCGCCCTCCCACAGCCTGGCCCAGGGACGCTTGTGGCTGCTCAGCCATGCCGTGGCTGGGAGCCTCCTTCCTCCCCAAGTGGGGCCCAGCTGGGCCGGGGGGCAGCTCCTGGGACACCCGTGCCCGCAATGGCCCCTGCTCTGCAAGGCCTCCGGCCCTGCCCATCAGCCAGGCAGGCAGGCAGGCAGGCAGGGACGGAGCAGCCCTTGGGGCCGATGCTGCTGCAGCCAAAGAGCCCCGCAGAGGTGCTCATGCCCGCTGCCATTGGCTCTGTCCCCTGCAGCCTGCGTGCTGTGTCGCCGTGCAGAGGCTGACTCCTGTGCTTCCCCAGGCCCTGGCAACAGCTCCTGTGCTGCCCAGGGCACCCACGGCCGCTGCTGGCTTCTCACTCTGACCAGAACCAGCTGGGGCGTGACGGCTCTGCTGCTCTGGGCACGGCTCTCGGGCACAGCACCCGCGTGTCCCTGGGCTGGGGGCAGTGCCCAGGCCGGGCTTGGCAGAGCCCATCTGCTCCTGGAGGGCTGGGGGCACTGCTCTGGTCCTGCCTGGCCCGGGTCCAGAGGGCCTTTGGAAGAAAGAAAGCTGCCATGGAGCAGGGCTGAGGCTGTCGCTTCACAGGGAAACCCACCATGGAGCGCGGCTGGGGCTGTCACCCTCAGGGAAACCCACCATGGAGCGGGGCTGGGGCTGTCCCCCTCAGGGAAACCCACCATGGAGCGGGGCTGGGGCTGTAACCACTCAGGGAAACCCACCATGGAGCGGGGCTGGGGCTGTCACCCTCAGGGAAACCCACCATGGAGCGGGGCTGGGGCTGTAACCGCTCAGGGAAACCCACCATGGAGCGGGGCTGGGGCTGTCCCCCTCAGGGAAACCCACCATGGAGCAGGGCTGGGGCTGTAACCACTCAGGGAAACCCACCATGGAGCGGGGCTGGGGCTGTAACCGCTCAGGGAAACCCACCATGGAGCGGGGCTGGGGCTGTAACCGCTCAGGGAAACCTGCCATGGCAGCCACCTCCAGAGGCTTTGATGTACTTGTTTCTTGGTTGAATGCCCATCAAAGACCAATCTAGCATCTTTGCAAAGGAGCATGACATGCAAGGCCATTTAAAATTGAGTCTGAACTAATTATCGAGCCTAATTAACAAAGATAAAGCCCGGGGCCGCTCCTGCCCCGGGGCGGCCAGCAGGAGCGACGGCTGGGACCTGCTGACAGCCCGGCATTGCTTGGCCCTCTTCAGTAGATCGAGAGAGTGGCACCACGAAGTAGCAAAATATTGCGCCTGATTTAAAACACCAGAGGGAAGCTGTAGAATTGAAAGCAAAATGAAGGCGTGTCAAAAGATAATAGGCGTGAAAGGGATGGCTGAAAACATATGAATCCTAATCTTCACATTATTCTCATAAGTGTATCAGGAGAAACATGATGCTGAAAAAACCTACTAAAGGTTTTGCCATTGAAAAGGGTCACCTTCATCGTTTTGCAAGTATGTTAAACTCTTAAAAAGCAGTCGGGCAGTCCTTTGTCCGGTGCTACCAATTTAATGATGAGATTTGGTACAGTGTTCCCTCCAGTACTCCACATCAAGGGAGCTGAGGGCTTAGATTCCAGGGAAGCCATGAGTTGGTAAAAGAAGTCCTCCCTTCTGTCCTAGTTCTGTAGTAAGTACTTGTCGCTGTTGAGGCAGGGACGGCAATGAAAATGACTCCTAGTTCAGAAGGCAAAGAATGATCCGAACTTCATTAACAGCTAGCGTTCCTCTTTTATAACCAGGATCCGCTAAGGTGAGGTATGACTGGTCTCAGAGTGAAAACCTTCCACACCACTGGTGCACTATGAGTAGCACACCGTGGTAGAAGATGCCTATAAACAAGATGAACAGAAGAGAGACAGTGGCTAGTTTACATGCCTCTTGGACTTTTCCCCAGGCTTAGCCTGGTAGAAATCTCTCTCCTTTTCTCTCTGACTGTTCTGAGAATATCTGTAAGTACTTAGTAAAAGAAGTCATCATTTTGCCAACAGGTGCTGATCCCTAATCCATCTGTTACACGTACATATTAAAGTACTGGCTTTTCACCAATATGAAAGCGGATGCTATATGTATAATGTTAAAGCAACGTTGCTATAAAGATATATATTTTATTTCTGCTATAAAATTAGCTTAGAGTAGTGAAATAGCGGATATAGTTACGCCTGTGGTAACTGAACTGCCTGCTTGCTTGGGATAACATCCAGTGAACGTATGATGAAGACCCCTGCTACTGACATGCCAACTGTCAGCACCTACCGTCTGTAGAAAGCATGGACCAAAGCCCAGGCGGAAGACGGTAATAAGAGCAGACTAAAACCACAGCCAAACCATGTGCATGCTCTAAAAGGGTGGACCCGAGGAGGAGCCAGGCTAAACACTCCTTGGAACATCTAAACTAGCTTGGGGGAAGGTTTAAATACGCAGAATTGCTTATACGATAGGCTGATGCAAAGAAAAGCTATGTAGAGGGGGTCTCCGAAAGAGCCGGGTGCGCTCTTGGCTGAATGCCAAGCAACCGGCCGTTAAATTTTGCTTAATTTTATATCCTATTGTCCTTTATTAAACTGCTACGTTTACCAGGAAAGTGAACCGCGTTTTTCACACATCTGTGCAGGTTTCCTGGACAGGCAATTTTTTAGTAGCAGGCTGTTGCAAAATACAACAAGCCGGCAAATTCGTACCAACACGTTCTGTTCTAGGGTAAAAACCAAAGCAACCACAGCAGACTGCACCATCTTCTCCACTTATCCTACTAGGAAATCCATGCAGATTTCAATCTGACCTTCACCTCGGGGCTCTGGGCCTGTGCTGCAGGCTCACCTGCCTCTCCCTTCCCAGAATCAGCGGAGGAACAGCCAGAGCAGACAGCGGTGTTCCTCGAGGCGACGACGGGAGGAGAAGGCGGACAGGAGCAGGGCTCACGCGGGGCTGAGCAGGGAGCAGTGCCCTCGTGGCCCTGGGCCTGTTCTGCAAACTCCCCACACTCCTCTTTCTCCCACAGAGAGAGAGGACCAGCACCTGGAGGAGACTGTGGCAGTTCTGGACAGGGACTCCCCGCCGACAGCTGCCATGCGCGACAGCAAGCAGGAGGGCCCTGGTGCCCGGCAGCCAGGTGAGGGCAAAGCCGCCCTCCCACAGCCTGGCCCAGGGACGCTTGTGGCTGCTCAGCCATGCCGTGGCTGGGAGCCTCCTTCCTCCCCAAGTGGGGCCCAGCTGGGCCGGGGGGCAGCTCCTGGGACACCCGTGCCCGCAATGGCCCCTGCTCTGCAAGGCCTCCGGCCCTGCCCATCAGCCAGGCAGGCAGGCAGGCAGGCAGGGACAGAGCAGCCCTTGGGGCCGATGCTGCTGCAGCCAAAGAGCCCCGCAGAGGTGCTCATGCCCGCTGCCATTGGCTCTGTCCCCTGCAGCCTGTGTGCTGTGTCGCCGTGCAGAGGCTGACTCCTGTGCTTCCCCAGGCCCTGGCAACAGCTCCTGTGCTGCCCAGGGCACCCACGGCCGCTGCTGGCTTCTCACTCTGACCAGAACCAGCTGGGGCGTGACAGCTCTGCTGCTCTGGGCACGGCTCTCGGGCACAGCACCCGCGTGTCCCTGGGCTGGGGGCAGTGCCCAGGCCGGGCTTGGCAGAGCCCATCTGCTCCTGGAGGGCTGGGGGCACTGCTCTGGTCCTGCCTGGCCCGGGTCCAGAGGGCCTTTGGAAGAAAGAAAGCTGCCATGGAGCAGGGCTGAGGCTGTCGCTTCACAGGGAAAGCCACCATGGAGCGGGGCTGGGGCTGTAACCACTCAGGGAAACCCACCATGGAGCGGGGCTGGGGCTGTAACCGCTCAGGGAAACCCACCATGGAGCGGGGCTGGGGCTGTAACCGCTCAGGGAAACCTGCCATGGCAGCCACCTCCAGAGGCTTTGATGTACTTGTTTCTTGGTTGAATGCCCATCAAAGACCAATCTAGCATCTTTGCAAAGGAGCATGACATGCAAGGCCATTTAAAATTGAGTCTGAACTAATTATCGAGCCTAATTAACAAAGATAAAGCCCGGGGCCGCTCCTGCCCCGGGGCGGCCAGCAGGAGCGACGGCTGGGACCTGCTGACAGCCCGGCATTGCTTGGCCCTCTTCAGTAGATCGAGAGAGTGGCACCACGAAGTAGCAAAATATTGCGCCTGATTTAAAACACCAGAGGGAAGCTGTAGAATTGAAAGCAAAATGAAGGCGTGTCAAAAGATAATAGGCGTGAAAGGGATGGCTGAAAACATATTGAATCCTAATCTTCACATTATTCTCATAAGTGTATCAGGAGAAACATGATGCTGAAAAAACCTACTAAAGGTTTTGCCATTGAAAAGGGTCACCTTCATCGTTTTGCAAGTATGTTAAACTCTTAAAAAGCAGTCGGGCATTCCTTTGTCCGGTGCTACCAATTTAATGATGAGATTTGGTACAGTGTTCCCTCCAGTACTCCACATCAAGGGAGCTGAGGGCTTAGATTCCAGGGAAGCCATGAGTTGGTAAAAGAAGTCCTCCCTTCTGTCCTAGTTCTGTAGTAAGTACTTGTCGCTGTTGAGGCAGGGACGGCAATGAAAATGACTCCTAGTTCAGAAGGCAAAGAATGATCCGAACTTCATTAACAGCTAGCGTTCCTCTTTTATAACCAGGATCGCTAAGGTGAGGTATGGCTGGTCTCAGAGTGAAAACCTTCCACACCACTGGTGCACTATGAGTAGCACACCGTGGTAGAAGATGCCTATAAACAAGATGAACAGAAGAGAGACAGTGGCTAGTTTACATGCCTCTTGGACTTTTCCCCAGGCTTAGCCTGGTAGAAATCTCTCTCCTTTTCTCTCTGACTGTTCTGAGAATATCTGTAAGTACTTAGTAAAAGAAGTCATCATTTTGCCAACAGGTGCTGATCCCTAATCCATCTGTTACACGTACATATTAAAGTACTGGCTTTTCACCAATATGAAAGTGGATGCTATATGTATAATGTTAAAGCAACGTTGCTATAAAGATATATATTTTATTTCTGCTATAAAATTAGCTTAGAGTAGTGAAATAGCGGATATAGTTACGCCTGTGGTAACTGAACTGCCTGCTTGCTTGGGATAACATCCAGTGAACGTATGATGAAGACCCCTGCTACTGACATGCCAACTGTCAGCACCTACCGTCTGTAGAAAGCATGGACCAAAGCCCAGGCGGAAGACGGTAATAAGAGCAGACTAAAACCACAGCCAAACCATGTGCATGCTCTAAAAGGGTGGACCCGAGGAGGAGCCAGGCTAAACACTCCTTGGAACATCTAAACTAGCTTGGGGGAAGGTTTAAATACGCAGAATTGCTTATACGATAGGCTGATGCAAAGAAAAGCTATGTAGAGGGGGTCTCCGAAAGAGCCGGGTGCGCTCTTGGCTGAATGCCAAGCAACCGGCCGTTAAATTTTGCTTAATTTTATATCCTATTGTCCTTTATTAAACTGCTACGTTTACCAGGAAAGTGAACCGCGTTTTTCACACATCTGTGCAGGTTTCCTGGACAGGCAATTTTTTAGTAGCAGGCTGTTGCAAAATACAACAAGCCGGCAAATTCGTACCAACACGTTCTGTTCTAGGGTAAAAACCAAAGCAACCACAGCAGACTGCACCATCTTCTCCACTTATCCTACTAGGAAATCCATGCAGATTTCAATCTGACCTTCACCTCGGGGCTCTGGGCCTGTGCTGCAGGCTCACCTGCCTCTCCCTTCCCAGAATCAGCGGAGGAACAGCCAGAGCAGACAGCGGTGTTCCTCGAGGCGACGACGGGAGGAGAAGGCGGACAGGAGCAGGGCTCACGCGGGGCTGAGCAGGGAGCAGTGCCCTCGTGGCCCTGGGCGTGTTCTGCAAACTCCCCACACTCCTCTTTCTCCCACAGAGAGAGAGGACCAGCACCTGGAGGAGACTGTGGCAGTTCTGGACAGGGACTCCCCGCCGACAGCTGCCATGCGCGACAGCAAGCAGGAGGGCCCTGGTGCCCGGCAGCCAGGTGAGGGCAAAGCCGCCCTCCCACAGCCTGGCCCAGGGACGCTTGTGGCTGCTCAGCCATGCCGTGGCTGGGAGCCTCCTTCCTCCCCAAGTGGGGCCCAGCTGGGCCGGGGGGCAGCTCCTGGGACACCCGTGCCCGCAATGGCCCCTGCTCTGCAAGGCCTCCGGCCCTGCCCATCAGCCAGGCAGGCAGGCAGGCAGGCAGGGACGGAGCAGCCCTTGGGGCCGATGCTGCTGCAGCCAAAGAGCCCCGCAGAGGTGCTCATGCCCGCTGCCATTGGCTCTGTCCCCTGCAGCCTGCGTGCTGTGTCGCCGTGCAGAGGCTGACTCCTGTGCTTCCCCAGGCCCTGGCAACAGCTCCTGTGCTGCCCAGGGCACCCACGGCCGCTGCTGGCTTCTCACTCTGACCAGAACCAGCTGGGGCGTGACAGCTCTGCTGCTCTGGGCACGGCTCTCGGGCACAGCACCCGCGTGTCCCTGGGCTGGAGGCAGTGTCCAGGCCGGGCTTGGCAGAGCCCGTCTGCTCCTGGAGGGCTGGGGGCACTGCTCTGGTCCTGCCTGGCCCGGGTCTGGGGGGCCTTTGGAAGAAAGAAAGCTGCCATGGAGCAGGGCTGAGGCTGTCGCTCCACAGGGAAACCCACCATGGCGCGGGGCTGGGGCTGTAACTGCTCAGGGAAACCCACCATGGAGCGGGGCTGGGGCTGTCCCCCTCAGGGAAACCCACCATGGAGCGGGGCTGGGGCTGTAACCACTCAGGGAAACCCACCATGGAGCGGGGCTGGGGCTGTAACCGCTCAGGGAAACCCACCATGGAGCGGGGCTGGGGCTGTAACCGCTCAGGGAAACCCACCATGGAGCGGGGCTGGGGCTGTAACCGCTCAGGGAAACCTGCCATGGCAGCCACCTCCAGAGGCTTTGATGTACTTGTTTCTTGGTTGAATGCCCATCAAAGACCAATCTAGCATCTTTGCAAAGGAGCATGACATGCAAGGCCATTTAAAATTGAGTCTGAACTAATTATCGAGCCTAATTAACAAAGATAAAGCCCGGGGCCGCTCCTGCCCCGGGGCGGCCAGCAGGAGCGACGGCTGGGACCTGCTGACAGCCCGGCATTGCTTGGCCCTCTTCAGTAGATCGAGAGAGTGGCACCACGAAGTAGCAAAATATTGCGCCTGATTTAAGACACCAGAGGGAAGCTGTAGAATTGAAAGCAAAATGAAGGCGTGTCAAAAGATAATAGGCGTGAAAGGGATGGCTGAAAACATATTGAATCCTAATCTTCACATTATTCTCATAAGTGTATCAGGAGAAACATGATGCTGAAAAAACCTACTAAAGGTTTTGCCATTGAAAAGGGTCACCTTCATCGTTTTGCAAGTATGTTAAACTCTTAAAAAGCAGTCGGGCATTCCTTTGTCCGGTGCTACCAATTTAATGATGAGATTTGGTACAGTGTTCCCTCCAGTACTCCACATCAAGGGAGCTGAGGGCTTAGATTCCAGGGAAGCCATGAGTTGGTAAAAGAAGTCCTCCCTTCTGTCCTAGTTCTGTAGTAAGTACTTGTCGCTGTTGAGGCAGGGACGGCAATGAAAATGACTCCTAGTTCAGAAGGCAAAGAATGATCCGAACTTCATTAACAGCTAGCGTTCCTCTTTTATAACCAGGATCGCTAAGGTGAGGTATGGCTGGTCTCAGAGTGAAAACCTTCCACACCACTGGTGCACTATGAGTAGCACACCGTGGTAGAAGATGCCTATAAACAAGATGAACAGAAGAGAGACAGTGGCTAGTTTACATGCCTCTTGGACTTTTCCCCAGGCTTAGCCTGGTAGAAATCTCTCTCCTTTTCTCTCTGACTGTTCTGAGAATATCTGTAAGTACTTAGTAAAAGAAGTCATCATTTTGCCAACAGGTGCTGATCCCTAATCCATCTGTTACACGTACATATTAAAGTACTGGCTTTTCACCAATATGAAAGCGGATGCTATATGTATAATGTTAAAGCAACGTTGCTATAAAGATATATATTTTATTTCTGCTATAAAATTAGCTTAGAGTAGTGAAATAGCGGATATAGTTACGCCTGTGGTAACTGAACTGCCTGCTTGCTTGGGATAACATCCAGTGAACGTATGATGAAGACCCCTGCTACTGACATGCCAACTGTCAGCACCTACCGTCTGTAGAAAGCATGGACCAAAGCCCAGGCGGAAGACGGTAATAAGAGCAGACTAAAACCACAGCCAAACCATGTGCATGCTCTAAAAGGGTGGACCCGAGGAGGAGCCAGGCTAAACACTCCTTGGAACATCTAAACTAGCTTGGGGGAAGGTTTAAATACGCAGAATTGCTTATACGATAGGCTGATGCAAAGAAAAGCTATGTAGAGGGGGTCTCCGAAAGAGCCGGGTGCGCTCTTGGCTGAATGCCAAGCAACCGGCCGTTAAATTTTGCTTAATTTTATATCCTATTGTCCTTTATTAAACTGCTACGTTTACCAGGAAAGTGAACCGCGTTTTTCACACATCTGTGCAGGTTTCCTGGACAGGCAATTTTTTAGTAGCAGGCTGTTGCAAAATACAACAAGCCGGCAAATTCGTACCATCACGTTCTGTTCTAGGGTAAAAACCAAAGCAACCACAGCAGACTGCACCATCTTCTCCACTTATCCTACTAGGAAATCCATGCAGATTTCAATCTGACCTTCACCTCGGGGCTCTGGGCCTGTGCTGCAGGCTCACCTGCCTCTCCCTTCCCAGAATCAGCGGAGGAACAGCCAGAGCAGACAGCGGTGTTCCTCGAGGCAACGACGGGAGGAGAAGGCGGACAGGAGCAGGGCTCACGCGGGGCTGAGCAGGGAGCAGTGCCCTCGTGGCCCTGGGCCTGTTCTGCAAACTCCCCACACTCCTCTTTCTCCCACAGAGAGAGAGGACCAGCACCTGGAGGAGACTGTGGCAGTTCTGGACAGGGACTCCCCGCCGACAGCTGCCATGCGCGACAGCAAGCAGGAGGGCCCTGGTGCCCGGCAGCCAGGTGAGGGCAAAGCCGCCCTCCCACAGCCTGGCCCAGGGATGCTTGTGGCTGGCGATGTGGGGCCCAGGGCAGAGGCAGGGGGAGGCAGGAGCTGCTCAGCCATGCCGTGGCTGGGAGCCTCCTTCCTCCCCAAGTGGGGCCCAGCTGGGCCGGGGGGCAGCTCCTGGGACACCCGTGCCCGCAATGGCCCCTGCTCTGCAAGGCCTCCGGCCCTGCCCATCAGCCAGGCAGGCAGGCAGGCAGGCAGGGACGGAGCAGCCCTTGGGGCCGATGCTGCTGCAGCCAAAGAGCCCCGCAGAGGTGCTCATGCCCGCTGCCATTGGCTCTGTCCCCTGCAGCCTGCGTGCTGTGTCGCCGTGCAGAGGCTGACTCCTGTGCTTCCCCAGGCCCTGGCAACAGCTCCTGTGCTGCCCAGGGCACCCACGGCCGCTGCTGGCTTCTCACTCTGACTAGAACCAGCTGGGGCGTGACAGCTCTGCTGCTCTGGGCACGGCTCTCGGGCACAGCACCCGCGTGTCCCTGGGCTGGAGGCAGTGTCCAGGCCGGGCTTGGCAGAGCCCGTCTGCTCCTGGAGGGCTGGGGGCACTGCTCTGGTCCTGCCTGGCCCGGGTCTGGGGGGCCTTTGGAAGAAAGAAAGACGCCATGGAGCAGGGCTGAGGCTGTCGCTCCACAGGGAAACCCACCATGGCGCGGGGCTGGGGCTGTAACTGCTCAGGGAAACCCACCATGGAGCGGGGCTGGGGCTGTAACCGCTCAGGGAAACCCACCATGGAGCGGGGCTGGGGCTGTCCCCCTCAGGGAAACCCACCATGGCGCGGGGCTGGGGCTGTAACCGCTCAGGGAAACCTGCCATGGCAGCCACCTCCAGAGGCTTTGATGTACTGGTTTCTTGGTTGAATGCCCATCAAAGACCAATCTAGCATCTTTGCAAAGGAGCATGACATGCAAGGCCATTTAAAATTGAGTCTGAACTAATTATCGAGCCTAATTAACAAAGATAAAGCCCGGGGCCGCTCCTGCCCCGGGGCAGCCAGCAGGAGCGACGGCTGGGACCTGCTGACAGCCCGGCATTGCTTGGCCCTCTTCAGTAGATCGAGAGAGTGGCACCACGAAGTAGCAAAATATTGCGCCTGATTTAAGACACCAGAGGGAAGCTGTAGAATTGAAAGCAAAATGAAGGCGTGTCAAAAGATAATAGGCATGAAAGGGATGGCTGAAAACATATTGAATCCTAATCTTCACATTATTCTCATAAGTGTATCAGGAGAAACATGATGCTGAAAAAACCTACTAAAGGTTTTGCCATTGAAAAGGGTCAACTTCATCGTTTTGCAAGTATGTTAAACTCTTAAAAAGCAGTCGGGCATTCCTTTGTCCGGTGCTACCAATTTAATGATGAGATTTGGTACAGTGTTCCCTCCAGTACTCCACATCAAGGGAGCTGAGGGCTTAGATTCCAGGGAAGCCATGAGTTGGTAAAAGAAGTCCTCCCTTCTGTCCTAGTTCTGTAGTAAGTACTTGTCGCTGTTGAGGCAGGGACGGCAATGAAAATGACTCCTAGTTCAGAAGGCAAAGAATGATCCGAACTTCATTAACAGCTAGCGTTCCTCTTTTATAACCAGGATCGCTAAGGTGAGGTATGGCTGGTCTCAGAGTGAAAACCTTCCACACCACTGGTGCACTATGAGTAGCACACCGTGGTAGAAGATGCCTATAAACAAGATGAACAGAAGAGAGACAGTGGCTAGTTTACATGCCTCTTGGACTTTTCCCCAGGCTTAGCCTGGTAGAAATCTCTCTCCTTTTCTCTCTGACTGTTCTGAGAATATCTGTAAGTACTTAGTAAAAGAAGTCATCATTTTGCCAACAGGTGCTGATCCCTAATCCATCTGTTACACGTACATATTAAAGTACTGGCTTTTCACCAATATGAAAGTGGATGCTATATGTATAATGTTAAAGCAACGTTGCTATAAAGATATATATTTTATTTCTGCTATAAAATTAGCTTAGAGTAGTGAAATAGCGGATATAGTTACGCCTGTGGTAACTGAACTGCCTGCTTGCTTGGGATAACATCCAGTGAACGTATGATGAAGACCCCTGCTACTGACATGCCAACTGTCAGCACCTACCGTCTGTAGAAAGCATGGACCAAAGCCCAGGCGGAAGACGGTAATAAGAGCAGACTAAAACCACAGCCAAACCATGTGCATGCTCTAAAAGGGTGGACCCGAGGAGGAGCCAGGCTAAACACTCCTTGGAACATCTAAACTAGCTTGGGGGAAGGTTTAAATACGCAGAATTGCTTATACGATAGGCTGATGCAAAGAAAAGCTATGTAGAGGGGGTCTCCGAAAGAGCCGGGTGCGCTCTTGGCTGAATGCCAAGCAACCGGCCGTTAAATTTTGCTTAATTTTATATCCTATTGTCCTTTATTAAACTGCTACGTTTACCAGGAAAGTGAACCGCGTTTTTCACACATCTGTGCAGGTTTCCTGGACAGGCAATTTTTTAGTAGCAGGCTGTTGCAAAATACAACAAGCCGGCAAATTCGTACCAACACGTTCTGTTCTAGGGTAAAAACCAAAGCAACCACAGCAGACTGCACCATCTTCTCCACTTATCCTACTAGGAAATCCATGCAGATTTCAATCTGACCTTCACCTCGGGGCTCTGGGCCTGTGCTGCAGGCTCACCTGCCTCTCCCTTCCCAGAATCAGCGGAGGAACAGCCAGAGCAGACAGCGGTGTTCCTCGAGGCGACGACGGGAGGAGAAGGCGGACAGGAGCAGGGCTCACGCGGGGCTGAGCAGGGAGCAGTGCCCTCGTGGCCCTGGGCCTGTTCTGCAAACTCCCCACACTCCTCTTTCTCCCACAGAGAGAGAGGACCAGCACCTGGAGGAGACTGTGGCAGTTCTGGACAGGGACTCCCCGCCGACAGCTGCCATGCGCGACAGCAAGCAGGAGGGCCCTGGTGCCCGGCAGTCAGGTGAGGGCAAAGCCGCCCTCCCACAGCCTGGCCCAGGGACGCTTGTGGCAGGCGATGTGGGGCCCAGGGCAGAGGCAGGGCGAGGCGGGAGCTGCTCAGCCATGCCGTGGCTGGGAGCCTCCTTCCTCCCCAAGTGGGGCCCAGCTGGGCCGGGGGGCAGCTCCTGGGACACCCGTGCCCGCAATGGCCCCTGCTCTGCAAGGCCTCCGGCCCTGCCCATCAGCCAGGCAGGCAGGCAGGCAGGGACGGAGCAGCCCTTGGGGCCGATGCTGCTGCAGCCAAAGAGCCCCGCAGAGGTGCTCATGCCCGCTGCCATTGGCTCTGTCCCCTGCAGCCTGCGTACTGTGTCGCCGTGCAGAGGCTGACTCCTGTGCTTCCCCAGGCCCTGGCAACAGCTCCTGTGCTGCCCAGGGCACCCACGGCCGCTGCTGGCTTCTCACTCTGACCAGAACCAGCTGGGGCGTGACAGCTCTGCTGCTCTGGGCACGGCTCTCGGGCAGAGCACCCGCGTGTCCCTGGGCTGGGGGCAGTGCCCAGGCCGGGCTTGGCAGAGCCCGTCCGCTCCTGGAGGGCTGGGGGCTCTGCTCTGGTCCCACCTGGCCCCGGTCCAGAGGGCCTTTGGCATTCCCGCTTGCCCTTACAGCCGCCAGGCATGAGCCGGAGCTCAATGGCCCCAGCCTGGCCGGACAGTCAGGACTGGAGCCTTCCCGTGGCTCCCCAGCACCCAAGACCATCAGCCCCAGCTCGGAAACACTGCCTAACAGGGTTTGCCAATATTTTTTCCTGTTAGATCGTTGAAGGGATTTTGAAAGTAACATTCTTTGGCAACTTCTTCGAGGAACAAAAGTGACACGCTTCTAAGCAGTAAAAGGTTTATTGGTTTCCTCGTATTTTCTATCTGGTACCCGTCTGCTTCCTTCGGTGTTCCGGAAAATAATGAAAATCTAACAAGTTCTTCGGAGAAGGTTCTGGATCCGCTATGAGGAGAGGTCTCTAAATTCACTCTTTCTCTTAAATACATTCTTTACATAGAGTTAAGTAGCTGCTCCTGTAACAGACAAAGATGTCGTGGTTTACCTGACCGGAGAACACCACTTGGTGTTATCCACACCGGCACACTAAAACGCTTTTGTTCCTGGGGACTTACAAAGTTGCAGGCTCTTCTCGAGGGCCTGAATTAATTCTGCATGCCCGTTCATGCCAGCATTCCTTCCCCCTGCTCAGCTTTCACCTGGCATTCCCATGGAACAGATCTTAGATACTCACCTCAAGCAATAATCTCCATCTGTCTTCCCAGTCCTCTTTTTCTTCACTGAGCTCTGCTGATCTGCAAAATAACGTTGGGCCCTCTGCACAAAACAAAGAACCAATTAACAGGCTTAACCACTTCTGATAGTGCTGCTGCTTCTAACAGTCATGGACAACACAGCAATAATGTTCTTCAGAAATCAATTCTTCACATCCTTCCTGTTCTCTTGCCCCCCACCAGACGTTGGCTCCAACAGAAATGTTCCCTACCGCAGCCTGGTGTACGAAGGACCAGGAAAGGCAGCAGCAGTTTTCCTCAGCGTGCTGCAATCTAAATTGCAGTGAAATAGCAGCTGTTTCGTTAGAAGCTCAGCACCAGGATCGCCCATCTTCTCCCAGAATTGAGGCCTGCTGAGGACCGAGCTCTCCATTGTAACACACCCTGTCAATCAGACGGGCTGGAAGATTGCTGGGCACTAACTGCATGAACACAGCAATACATTTCAGCAGCGTTACCGAATCAGTCTCGAGAAACGCGCATCATTTAAGCCTGTCTTAAGACTCTATTCTACAAAACATGTAACAAGCAATTGTTTTGCTGGCCTTTGCAATTTTGGGGGACTCTGTATGTTTCCTTTGGTTGTTGCTTTCTTAGTTTCTAAATACAAAATTCACTGGATTCGGAAGAGAAAACCCCAGGTTCATCAGGACCAAGAACCCCAGGGACATATGTGGCTGACAGGAACACTCAACATTCCTAATGGTAACACCAGAAAGACAGGGAAAAGTTAAAGATGATACAAATACCTGAAAGGATCCAAAATATCTAGGTAAACTGTCAAGTGCCTAATGTTTTGGTAAGCTCTAAAAGTCCAGATTCCTATTAGGCAATTATCTGAAAGAAAAGAAAGCCAGAAATCTGCTTGGCCTTTATTTTACCAGGACTTTCTCACGGGATTCTACCACAACTTTGACTGCAAGTAAGGATGCCAAATTTTGACTAGAAAACATTCATAAGCAGGCAGCATTTTTCCTCCTCACGGAATTCCAGGAACAGTTAAAAAAAAATACAAAAGGCGCTGAAGACATTCTGTCGTACCTCTTAAGCGTTCATCATCTTTGGAGAAGAAGAAAACTCTAGCACTTTCTGTGCGTGGTAAAGAAAGAAACCTAGACAAGTACAAAGGGATTTTAGCACCCTAAATTGGCCTATCAAATTCCATGAACACAACTTAAAACTGTACCGCTTCAGAGAAATGGTATACATTGAAAAGCTTTATTCCCTAGTAATCAAGGAAAGCCTTCTATTAAAAAAAACCAAAACGCTTCTTAAAGGAAAATTGACTGTGTCTTTGGCTTTTGGCCAAACTCAGTTTGGAGTTGGTCAAACCAAAACGACCCAGTTAATTGCTTGTGCTCAACGTCTCTCTTTTCATATTCAACTTCACATCAAGTGGGCTGCTGGGAATTTTGACTCTGGGCAGCACAAATGGTTTTCCAAGATGACTTTCATTGCTCAGGGGTGTGCAGTGCCAGTTTCCCATTTCCTGAGTGCTGCTATTAATATTCCCACAGCATCCAACTACTACAGCCAAGTAGACAACAAGTAGAAACAGAACTTGCATTTCTTGGTCCTTCTCAATTTCTCACATCTCAGGCTCATCATCACCCTCAGAACTGCTGTCTTGGAAACGTGGATCCTCTTGCTATGTGACTTTACCGGCTTTATTGTTCCAAGGACGTACGGCTCTGCAATAAGAGCACCAAAAAAGAAACAAAGCCAAAACCAGATTATCCCCTCCACTAGGTGCTGCTGTTGGAGGCCCCAGTTGAGGCCCGACGTGGCTGGCGGGAGCGGTTGCTCCTGCGGGACATCCCTGACGGCGTCCCCCTGCGCCTGGGCCTCTCAGCGCTTGCTGCTGTCCTGTGGCTCATGTCACGGCGACTCCTGGACCGGACAGGTGGGCTCTGGGCCTGACCTTGCTGGTGGGCGCGGCTGCGTCCGGGGGATGCCCGTGGCGATGTCTGCCTTCGCCCGGGCGTCTCAGTCCTTGGTCTTGTCCTGCTGCTCCTGTCACGGCGACTCCTGGGGCGGACAGGTGCACTTAGGGCCCGACCTTGCTGGCGGGCGCGGCTGCGTCCGGGGGATGCCCGTGAAGGTGTCTCCCTTCGCCTGGGCCTCTAAGCCCTTGTCGTTGTCCTGCTGCTCCTGTCACGGCGACTCCTCAATCGGACGGGTCCATCTGGGGCCCGACCTGGCTGGCGAGAGCGGGTTCGCCTGCGGCCGGGCCCAGCACGTCTGGAATGGACCCTGTCCCCAGAGTCAGGGGAGTTGTTGTACGTTGACCTTGATGTGCTGGGGCTGCTGGTGGCCAGCGAGGAAGACGGCAGAGACTGCTGCCATGCTGTGTGTTGCTGGCTGCTGCGGCCGCTGGGCTCTGCAGAGGAAGACTGGGGATCCAGCCCCGATGGCACCGGGGTGCAGGAGCTGGGGCTGATGGCCTCAGATTCTGGGGAGCCATGAGCAGGCTCCAGTCCTGACTGTCTGATCCAGCTGGGGCCACTGAGCTCTGACTCATCCCTGGAAGCTGTAAGGCCAAGCAGGAATGTCAAAGACCACCCAGGCCCGAGGCAAGCCAGGCCAGAGCAGAACCCCCAGCCCTTCAGGAGCAGAGGGGCTCTGCCCAGCCCGGCCTGGGCACTGTCCCCAGCCCAGGGGCACCGGCTGCTTTGCCTCATACCCGTTCCGAGACCAGCACAGCTGTCACACTCCCAGCTCTGTATGCGGTTTCTCAGGCCAGAGCAGCGCCTGTGGGTGCCCTCAGCAGCGCAGGAGGAGCACAGGAGCAGTTCCCAGGGCCTGAGGAGGCAAAGGGGCTCAGGGACAACGTGTCCACAGCACAGGATTGTCCAGACACGTTCTTCTCTTTCTTTCCCCCTTGAGCCCTTGAAGTGACACACGTACCCTGCAGAGCCTCAGGTGCAGCTCCCCAGACTCACGGGACAGGGCAGGGCCAGGACTGCTGGGGCAGGGCCTGGCACAGCACAGCACTTGCACCTCCTGTCCTGGGAGCCAGGCAGAAGGACACCAACCTGAAAGGAATTCGGATCCCCATGATGAACATTTGTACAAGAAATTCTTCCGTGTCCCTGCAGAGGGGGCAGCGGAGGGAAAAAAGACCAGCGCGCATGGCCTGTCCCTGCAGGGCAAACAGAAGCAGGGTGAGCAAGGCCCTGGTGCCGCTGGGCACCTGCTGTGGCCCGGGGCTGAGGGGATGGCTCCTACCTGGATGCAGTCCCTGTGGAACCAGGCCCTTTTGCACACTGGGCACACCAGGGTTCGGAAGGTCTTTCTATCCTCCACAGGCTCCATGCAGATGGGGCAGTCGGTGCCCGGCTCTGGAGTCGCCTCCACGTCCTGCTCTGGACGGTGCTCAGGGCAGAAGGAGCTGGAGGAAAATGGATGGGCAAAGTGAGAAATGTTGGATCTTCTCGCAGGGGTGACCAGGAGTGGGGAGGAGGTACCGGTAATCTGGAATGTAGTGTGTGACACAGCCGCCCTCCTTGGCACAGGGCAGGTGGAACCATCTGCCACAGTCCTCCTTGCAACACATGATGGTTGCCCCGCTCTGGCCACAGACGCAGCAGCGCTGGAAAGAGCCAAGCAGCCCCATCAGCAGCAGCCTCGGGGCCTCCCCAGGCAGCCCCACGGCTCCGGGCAGGGCGTAGGATGTGGCCACTGCTGGGTCTAAGCCCACAGAGCCGTCTGGTGGAGGAGCCTCCTGTGCCAGAGCCTCGGTGCAGCTGCCGGGAGCCAGACTTTGTCCCCCAGCCGGCCGGAAGGGCAGGCCTTTCATTCCAAGTGTCTGGGCTCAGCTCTGGCAAACCTCGCCTGGCACAAATCTCCCTGCTCTTGTCAGGCGCTCACCTTTTGTGCCGCCCGCCAGACTGCAATTTGGATATCTCGAGGAAGAAACCCCATGAGTCCGACACGACAGTTCTCTCGACAAAAACGTAGAGTGGCAAAGAACTGCAGCAAAGGGGATGATCAGATGAGGAGAGAGAGGCAGGAATTGCCCGTTGCAATGGTGGAGGGAGCACCCAGAGCCACTCACCAGGCAGAACGCGTGGGCACAGAGCCCGCACTTCTCCAGTTGGTCGCCGCAGATGTCCGGGTCGGCCTCTGCACGGCGACACAGCACGCAGGCTGCAGGGGACAGAGCCAATGGCGGCGGGCATGAGCACCTCTGCGGGGCTCTTTGGCTGCAGCAGCATCGGCCCCAAGGGCTGCTCCGTCCCTGCCTGCCTGCCTGCCTGCCTGGCTGATGGGCAGGGCCGGAGGCCTTGCAGAGCAGGGGCCATTGCGGGCACGGGTGTCCCAGGAGCTGCCCCCCGGCCCAGCTGGGCCCCACTTGGGGAGGAAGGAGGCTCCCAGCCACGGCATGGCTGAGCAGCCACAAGCGTCCCTGGGCCAGGCTGTGGGAGGGCGGCTTTGCCCTCACCTGGCTGCCGGGCACCAGGGCCCTCCTGCTTGCTGTCGCGCATGGCAGCTGTCGGCGGGGAGTCCCTGTCCAGAACTGCCACAGTCTCCTCCAGGTGCTGGTCCTCTCTCTCTGTGGGAGAAAGAGGAGTGTGGGGAGTTTGCAGAACAGGCCCAGGGCCACGAGGGCACTGCTCCCTGCTCAGCCCCGCGTGAGCCCTGCTCCCGTCCGCCTTCTCCTCCCGTCGTCGCCTCGAGGAACACCGCTGTCTGCTCTGGCTGTTCCTCCGCTGATTCTGGGAAGGGAGAGGCAGGTGAGCCTGCAGCACAGGCCCAGGGCCCCGAGGTGAAGGTCAGATTGAAATCTGCATGGATTTCCTAGTAGGATAAGTGGAGAAGATGGTGCAGTCTGCTGTGGTTGCTTTGGTTTTTACCCTAGAACAGAACGTGTTGGTACGAATTTGCCGGCTTGTTGTATTTTGCAACAGCCTGCTACTAAAAAATTGCCTGTCCAGGAAACCTGCACAGATGTGTGAAAAACGCGGTTCACTTTCCTGGTAAACGTAGCAGTTTAATAAAGGACAATAGGATATAAAATTAAGCAAAATTTAACGGCCGGTTGCTTGGCATTCAGCCAAGAGCGCACCCGGCTCTTTCGGAGACCCCCTCTACATAGCTTTTCTTTGCATCAGCCTATCGTATAAGCAATTCTGCGTATTTAAACCTTCCCCCAAACTAGTTTAGATGTTCCAAGGAGTGTTTAGCCTGGCTCCTCCTCGGGTCCACCCTTTTAGAGCATGCACATGGTTTGGCTGTGGTTCTAGTCTGCTCTTATTATCATCTTCCGCCTGGGCTTTGGTCCATGCTTTCTACAGACGGTAGGTGCTGACAGTTGGCATGTCAGTAGCAGGGGTCTTCATCATACGTTCACTGGATGTTATCCCAAGCAAGCAGGCAGTTCAGTTACCACAGGCGTAACTATATCCGCTATTTCACTACTCTAAGCTAACTTTATAGCAGAAATAAAATATATATCTTTATAGCAACGTTGCTTTAACATTATACATATAGCATCCACTTTCATATTCGTGAAAAGCCAGTACTTTAATATGTACGTGTAACAGATGGATTAGGGATCAGCACCTGTTGGAAAAATGATGACTTCTTTTACTAAGTACTTACAGATATTCTCAGAACAGTCAGAGAGAAAAGGAGAGAGATTTCTACCAGGCTAAGCCTGGGGAAAAGTCCAAGAGGCATGTAAACTAGCCACTATCTCTCTTCTGTTCATCTTGTTTATAGGCATCTTCTACCACGGTGTGCTACTCATAGTGCACCAGTGGTGTGGAAGGTTTTCACTCTGAGACCAGCCATACCTCACCTTAGCGGATCCTGGTTATAAAAGAGGAACGCTAGCTGTTAATGAAGTTCGGATCATTCTTTGCCTTCTGAACTAGGAGTCATTTTCATTGCCGTCCCTGCCTCAACAGCGACAAGTACTTACTACAGAACTAGGACAGAAGGGAGGACTTCTTTTACCAACTCACGGCTTCCCTGGAATCTAAGCCCTCAGCTCCCTTGATGTGGAGTACTGGAGGGAACACTGTACCAAATCTCATCATTAAATTGGTAGCACCGGACAAAGGAATGCCCGACTGCTTTTTAAGAGTTTAACATACTTGCAAAACGATGAAGGTGACCCTTTTCAATGGCAAAACCTTTAGTAGGTTTTTTCAGCATCATGTTTCTCCTGATACACTTATGAGAATAATGTGAAGATTAGGATTCAATATGTTTTCAGCCATCCCTTTCATGCCTATTATCTTTTGACACACCTTCATTTTCCTTTCAATTCTACAGCTTCCCTCTGGTGTTTTAAATCAGGCGCAATATTTTGCTGTTTCGTGGTGCCACTCTCTCGATCTACTGAAGAGGGCCAAGCAATGCCGGGCTGTCAGCAGGCCCCATCCGTCGCTCCTGTTGGCCGCCCCGGGGCAGGAGCGGCCCCGGCCGTGCCATGGCAGCGCTTCCCTCGGGTGTCGGCACTGCCGGCCCGGCTCTGCCGAGCGGCCCCGGCCGTGCCACGGCAGCGCTTCCCTCGGGTCTCGGCACTGCCGGCCCGGCTCTGCCGGGGGGCTGGGGCAGTGCCACGGCGCACGGCAGCTCTGGCCCTGCAGCCTCGGCCAGCAGCAAGATCTGCGCGCTGGGACCCCGCAGCGGCCACCCGCTTCTCCCAGAGCCCGAGGAACGTCCGCACGCTCCCAACAGCGCGGCGGGAATGCGCTGAGGGAGCCGCGCGCGCTCGGCTCCGGGCGGCAGCCGCCCCGCCCCTCACCCCCGCCCCCCCTTCCCGCCCTCCGGCCCCGCCGCGCGGCGCCAGCGCTGTCATGGCGGCTCTCGCCCACAAGGCCGCGCCCTGAGCCCGGCAATGGTGCCGGGAACGTTCTGGAAGTCTGGAAGGCGCGGGCGGGGACCCGTTGCAAACTGTGCGAGAGGTCCCATTTCCTGAAAAAAGCATGTCCTGTAATGCTTCAGCTTTGCACACGTCCAAGCCTGATCAACAAGAAGAGACATTTAACCTGTGACACACATAGCAGCCTGCAAGCTCGAAGGCCAGGTGTTAGAAAAAGCAAAGTACTTGTTGCTAGAATTGTCTTTTAAGACTCAGGGCTGGGCACGTTTCACTGATCTCAGACCCCGAGGGAAGCTGACAAAGCTTGGGAAGAAGGATGCCTGCTGGTAGTGGACACAAGGGATCCAGAATTTAGGGGCCATAAGGCCACCTGCTAGAACTGCCGAGATAAGGAAAACACTCCTAAAGTCAACTCGGCAAATATGCTGAAATCAGCTCCAGCTGGGTAAAAAAGTGTGATGTTTGCAGGCAACGGGACTTTGGCACCCAAATGATCCTGGGCCTGACCATGGGATGGTTCTGGTCACCAGAACACACAAAAAGTCGGCGCAGTGCAAGCTCTGGGCATTGTGCTTCAAGAACCAGGCTGAAAAAGCTGGTGAGACTGTGCTGCATTCTTGTGTGGTATCGACCCCTTCTCTCTCCTTCTTCTCAAAATCTATTGTAAGCCTGACTAAAAAACCCTAGTTAGAGCCACGCTCACTGCCTTATTCTCTCTCAAAACTTGCAGCAGACTTAGAGGTTTGGTACCTTACAGAGCGGATGTGAGGCCCTGGAGCTGGAGGGACAGACAAGTGATGAAGTGGGCAAAAGTCCTTCTGGAAGAGAGGGGGCACAGAGTACCGGTAGGACAGGCAACACCATGGGACGTGGCCTCCTCTGTTCCAAAGGAAGGCAGGGTCCTGGCAGGCCTTCCCGAAAGCGTCTCAAAGGAAGAGGATTTTTTAGTAGCAGGCTGTTGCAAAATACAACAAGCCGGCAAATTCGTACCAGCACGTTCTGTTCTAGGGTAAAAACCAAAGCAACCACAGCAGACTGCACCATCTTCTCCACTTATCCTACTAGGAAATCCATGCAGATTTCAATCTGACCTTCACCTCGGGGCTCTGGGCCTGTGCTGCAGGCTCACCTGCCTCTCCCTTCCCAGAATCAGCGGAGGAACAGCCAGAGCAGACAGCGGTGTTCCTCGAGGCGACGACGGGAGGAGAAGGCGGACAGGAGCAGGGCTCACGCGGGGCTGAGCAGGGAGCAGTGCCCTCGTGGCCCTGGGCGTGTTCTGCAAACTCCCCACACTCCTCTTTCTCCCACAGAGAGAGAGGACCAGCACCTGGAGGAGACTGTGGCAGTTCTGGACAGGGACTCCCCGCCGACAGCTGCCATGCGCGACAGCAAGCAGGAGGGCCCTGGTGCCCGGCAGCCAGGTGAGGGCAAAGCCGCCCTCCCACAGCCTGGCCCAGGGACGCTTGTGGCTGCTCAGCCATGCCGTGGCTGGGAGCCTCCTTCCTCCCCAAGTGGGGCCCAGCTGGGCCGGGGGGCAGCTCCTGGGACACCCGTGCCCGCAATGGCCCCTGCTCTGCAAGGCCTCCGGCCCTGCCCATCAGCCAGGCAGGCAGGCAGGCAGGCAGGGACGGAGCAGCCCTTGGGGCCGATGCTGCTGCAGCCAAAGAGCCCCGCAGAGGTGCTCATGCCCGCTGCCATTGGCTCTGTCCCCTGCAGCCTGCGTGCTGTGTCGCCGTGCAGAGGCTGACTCCTGTGCTTCCCCAGGCCCTGGCAACAGCTCCTGTGCTGCCCAGGGCACCCACGGCCGCTGCTGGCTTCTCACTCTGACTAGAACCAGCTGGGGCGTGACAGCTCTGCTGCTCTGGGCACGGCTCTCGGGCACAGCACCCGCGTGTCCCTGGGCTGGAGGCAGTGTCCAGGCCGGGCTTGGCAGAGCCCGTCTCTCCTGGAGGGCTGGGGGCACTGCTCTGGTCCTGCCTGGCCCGGGTCTGGGGGGCCTTTGGAAGAAAGAAAGACGCCATGGAGCAGGGCTGAGGCTGTCGCTCCACAGGGAAACCCACCATGGCATGGGGCTGGGGCTGTAACTGCTCAGGGAAACCCACCATGGAGCGGGGCTGGGGCTGTCCCCCTCAGGGAAACCCACCATGGAGCGGGGCTGGGGCTGTAACCGCTCAGGGAAACCCACCATGGAGCGGGGCTGGGGCTGTCACCCTCAGGGAAACCCACCATGGAGCGGGGCTGGGGCTGTAACCACTCAGGGAAACCCACCATGGAGCGGGGCTGGGGCTGTCACCCTCAGGGAAACCCACCATGGAGCGGGGCTGGGGCTGTAACCGCTCAGGGAAACCCACCATGGAGCGGGGCTGGGGCTGTAACCGCTCAGGGAAACCTGCCATGGCAGCCACCTCCAGAGGCTTTGATGTACTTGTTTCTTGGTTGAATGCCCATCAAAGACCAATCTAGCATCTTTGCAAAGGAGCATGACATGCAAGGCCATTTAAAATTGAGTCTGAACTAATTATCGAGCCTAATTAACAAAGATAAAGCCCGGGGCCGCTCCTGCCCCGGGGCGGCCAGCAGGAGCGACGGCTGGGACCTGCTGACAGCCCGGCATTGCTTGGCCCTCTTCAGTAGATCGAGAGAGTGGCACCACGAAGTAGCAAAATATTGCGCCTGATTTAAAACACCAGAGGGAAGCTGTAGAATTGAAAGCAAAATGAAGGCGTGTCAAAAGATAATAGGCGTGAAAGGGATGGCTGAAAACATATTGAATCCTAATCTTCACATTATTCTCATAAGTGTATCAGGAGAAACATGATGCTGAAAAAACCTACTAAAGGTTTTGCCATTGAAAAGGGTCACCTTCATCGTTTTGCAAGTATGTTAAACTCTTAAAAAGCAGTCGGGCATTCCTTTGTCCGGTGCTACCAATTTAATGATGAGATTTGGTACAGTGTTCCCTCCAGTACTCCACATCAAGGGAGCTGAGGGCTTAGATTCCAGGGAAGCCATGAGTTGGTAAAAGAAGTCCTCCCTTCTGTCCTAGTTCTGTAGTAAGTACTTGTCGCTGTTGAGGCAGGGACGGCAATGAAAATGACTCCTAGTTCAGAAGGCAAAGAATGATCCGAACTTCATTAACAGCTAGCGTTCCTCTTTTATAACCAGGATCGCTAAGGTGAGGTATGACTGGTCTCAGAGTGAAAACCTTCCACACCACTGGTGCACTATGAGTAGCACACCGTGGTAGAAGATGCCTATAAACAAGATGAACAGAAGAGAGACAGTGGCTAGTTTACATGCCTCTTGGACTTTTCCCCAGGCTTAGCCTGGTAGAAATCTCTCTCCTTTTCTCTCTGACTGTTCTGAGAATATCTGTAAGTACTTAGTAAAAGAAGTCATCATTTTGCCAACAGGTGCTGATCCCTAATCCATCTGTTACACGTACATATTAAAGTACTGGCTTTTCACCAATATGAAAGTGGATGCTATATGTATAATGTTAAAGCAACGTTGCTATAAAGATATATATTTTATTTCTGCTATAAAATTAGCTTAGAGTAGTGAAATAGCGGATATAGTTACGCCTGTGGTAACTGAACTGCCTGCTTGCTTGGGATAACATCCAGTGAACGTATGATGAAGACCCCTGCTACTGACATGCCAACTGTCAGCACCTACCGTCTGTAGAAAGCATGGACCAAAGCCCAGGCGGAAGACGGTAATAAGAGCAGACTAAAACCACAGCCAAACCATGTGCATGCTCTAAAAGGGTGGACCCGAGGAGGAGCCAGGCTAAACACTCCTTGGAACATCTAAACTAGTTTGGGGGAAGGTTTAAATACGCAGAATTGCTTATACGATAGGCTGATGCAAAGAAAAGCTATGTAGAGGGGGTCTCCGAAAGAGCCGGGTGCGCTCTTGGCGGAATGCCAAGCAACCGGCCGTTAAATTTTGCTTAATTTTATATCCTATTGTCCTTTATTAAACTGCTACGTTTACCAGGAAAGTGAACCGCGTTTTTCACACATCTGTGCAGGTTTCCTGGACAGGCAATTTTTTAGTAGCAGGCTGTTGCAAAATACAACAAGCCGGCAAATTCGTACCAACACGTTCTGTTCTAGGGTAAAAACCAAAGCAACCACAACAGACTGCACCATCTTCTCCACTTATCCTACTAGGAAATCCATGCAGATTTCAATCTGACCTTCACCTCGGGGCTCTGGGCCTGTGCTGCAGGCTCACCTGCCTCTCCCTTCCCAGAATCAGCGGAGGAACAGCCAGAGCAGACAGCGGTGTTCCTCGAGGCGACGACGGGAGGAGAAGGCGGACAGGAGCAGGGCTCACGCGGGGCTGAGCAGGGAGCAGTGCCCTCGTGGCCCTGGGCCTGTTCTGCAAACTCCCCACACTCCTCTTTCTCCCACAGAGAGAGAGGACCAGCACCTGGAGGAGACTGTGGCAGTTCTGGACAGGGACTCCCCGCCGACAGCTGCCATGCGCGACAGCAAGCAGGAGGGCCCTGGTGCCCGGCAGCCAGGTGAGGGCAAAGCCGCCCTCCCACAGCCTGGCCCAGGGACGCTTGTGGCTGCTCAGCCATGCCGTGGCTGGGAGCCTCCTTCCTCCCCAAGTGGGGCCCAGCTGGGCCGGGGGGCAGCTCCTGGGACACCCGTGCCCGCAATGGCCCCTGCTCTGCAAGGCCTCCGGCCCTGCCCATCAGCCAGGCAGGCAGGCAGGCAGGCAGGGACGGAGCAGCCCTTGGGGCCGATGCTGCTGCAGCCAAAGAGCCCCGCAGAGGTGCTCATGCCCGCTGCCATTGGCTCTGTCCCCTGCAGCCTGCGTGCTGTGTCGCCGTGCAGAGGCTGACTCCTGTGCTTCCCCAGGCCCTGGCAACAGCTCCTGTGCTGCCCAGGGCACCCACGGCCGCTGCTGGCTTCTCACTCTGACTAGAACCAGCTGGGGCGTGACAGCTCTGCTGCTCTGGGCACGGCTCTCGGGCACAGCACCCGCGTGTCCCTGGGCTGGAGGCAGTGTCCAGGCCGGGCTTGGCAGAGCCCGTCTGCTCCTGGAGGGCTGGGGGCACTGCTCTGGTCCTGCCTGGCCCGGGTCTGGGGGGCCTTTGGAAGAAAGAAAGACGCCATGGAGCAGGGCTGAGGCTGTCGCTCCACGGGGGAAACCCACCATGGCACGGGGCTGGGGCTGTAACTGCTCAGGGAAACCCACCATGGAGCGGGGCTGGGGCTGTCCCCCTCAGGGAAACCCACCATGGAGCGGGGCTGGGGCTGTAACCGCTCAGGGAAACCCACCATGGAGCGGGGCTGAGGCTGTCCCCCTCAGGGAAACCCACCATGGAGCGGGGCTGGGGCTGTAACCGCTCAGGGAAACCCACCATGGAGCGGGGCTGGGGCTGTCCCCCTCAGGGAAACCCACCATGGAGCGGGGCTGGGGCTGTAACCACTCAGGGAAACCCACCATGGAGCGGGGCTGGGGCTGTCCCCCTCAGGGAAACCCACCATGGAGCGGGGCTGGGGCTGTAACTGCTCAGGGAAACCTGCCATGGCAGCCACCTCCAGAGGCTTTGATGTACTTGTTTCTTGGTTGAATGCCCATCAAAGACCAATCTAGCATCTTTGCAAAGGAGCATGACATGCAAGGCCATTTAAAATTGAGTCTGAACTAATTATCGAGCCTAATTAACAAAGATAAAGCCCGGGGCCGCTCCTGCCCCGGGGCGGCCAGCAGGAGCGACGGCTGGGACCTGCTGACAGCCCGGCATTGCTTGGCCCTCTTCAGTAGATCGAGAGAGTGGCACCACGAAGTAGCAAAATATTGCGCCTGATTTAAAACACCAGAGGGAAGCTGTAGAATTGAAAGCAAAATGAAGGCGTGTCAAAAGATAATAGGCGTGAAAGGGATGGCTGAAAACATATTGAATCCTAATCTTCACATTATTCTCATAAGTGTATCAGGAGAAACATGATGCTGAAAAAACCTACTAAAGGTTTTGCCATTGAAAAGGGTCACCTTCATCGTTTTGCAAGTATGTTAAACTCTTAAAAAGCAGTCGGGCAGTCCTTTGTCCGGTGCTACCAATTTAATGATGAGATTTGGTACAGTGTTCCCTCCAGTACTCCACATCAAGGGAGCTGAGGGCTTAGATTCCAGGGAAGCCATGAGTTGGTAAAAGAAGTCCTCCCTTCTGTCCTAGTTCTGTAGTAAGTACTTGTCGCTGTTGAGGCAGGGACGGCAATGAAAATGACTCCTAGTTCAGAAGGCAAAGAATGATCCGAACTTCATTAACAGCTAGCGTTCCTCTTTTATAACCAGGATCGCTAAGGTGAGGTATGGCTGGTCTCAGAGTGAAAACCTTCCACACCACTGGTGCACTATGAGTAGCACACCGTGGTAGAAGATGCCTATAAACAAGATGAACAGAAGAGAGACAGTGGCTAGTTTACATGCCTCTTGGACTTTTCCCCAGGCTTAGCCTGGTAGAAATCTCTCTCCTTTTCTCTCTGACTGTTCTGAGAATATCTGTAAGTACTTAGTAAAAGAAGTCATCATTTTGCCAACAGGTGCTGATCCCTAATCCATCTGTTACACGTACATATTAAAGTACTGGCTTTTCACCAATATGAAAGTGGATGCTATATGTATAATGTTAAAGCAACGTTGCTATAAAGATATATATTTTATTTCTGCTATAAAATTAGCTTAGAGTAGTGAAATAGCGGATATAGTTACGCCTGTGGTAACTGAACTGCCTGCTTGCTTGGGATAACATCCAGTGAACGTATGATGAAGACCCCTGCTACTGACATGCCAACTGTCAGCACCTACCGTCTGTAGAAAGCATGGACCAAAGCCCAGGCGGAAGACGGTAATAAGAGCAGACTAGAACCACAGCCAAACCATGTGCATGCTCTAAAAGGGTGGACCCGAGGAGGAGCCAGGCTAAACACTCCTTGGAACATCTAAACTAGTTTGGGGGAAGGTTTAAATACGCAGAATTGCTTATACTATAGGCTGATGCAAAGAAAAGCTATGTAGAGGGGGTCTCCGAAAGAGCCGGGTGCGCTCTTGGCTGAATGCCAAGCAACCGGCCGTTAAATTTTGCTTAATTTTATATCCTATTGTCCTTTATTAAACTGCTACGTTTACCAGGAAAGTGAACCGCATTTTTCACACATCTGTGCAGGTTTCCTGGACTGGCAATTTTTTAGTAGCAGGCTGTTGCAAAATACAACAAGCCGGCAAATTCGTACCAACACGTTCTGTTCTAGGGTAAAAACCAAAGCAACCACAGCAGACTGCACCATCTTCTCCACTTATCCTACTAGGAAATCCATGCAGATTTCAATCTGACCTTCACCTCGGGGCTCTGGGCCTGTGCTGCAGGCTCACCTGCCTCTCCCTTCCCAGAATCAGCGGAGGAACAGCCAGAGCAGACAGCGGTGTTCCTCGAGGCGACGACGGGAGGAGAAGGCGGACAGGAGCAGGGCTCACGCGGGGCTGAGCAGGGAGCAGTGCCCTCGTGGCCCTGGGCCTGTTCTGCAAACTCCCCACACTCCTCTTTCTCCCACAGAGAGAGAGGACCAGCACCTGGAGGAGACTGTGGCAGTTCTGGACAGGGACTCCCCGCCGACAGCTGCCATGCGCGACAGCAAGCAGGAGGGCCCTGGTGCCCGGCAGCCAGGTGAGGGCAAAGCCGCCCTCCCACAGCCTGGCCCAGGGACGCTTGTGGCAGGCGATGTGGGGCCCAGGGCAGAGGCAGGGGGAGGCAGGAGCTGCTCAGCCATGCCGTGGCTGGGAGCCTCCTTCCTCCCCAAGTGGGGCCCAGCTGGGCCGGGGGGCAGCTCCTGGGACACCCGTGCCCGCAATGGCCCCTGCTCTGCAAGGCCTCCGGCCCTGCCCATCAGCCAGGCAGGCAGGCAGGCAGGCAGGGACGGAGCAGCCCTTGGGGCCGATGCTGCTGCAGCCAAAGAGCCCCGCAGAGGTGCTCATGCCCGCTGCCATTGGCTCTGTCCCCTGCAGCCTGCGTGCTGTGTCGCCGTGCAGAGGCTGACTCCTGTGCTTCCCCAGGCCCTGTCAACAGCTCCTGTGCTGCCCAGGGCACCCACGGCCGCTGCTGGCTTCTCACTCTGACCAGAACCAGCTGGGGCGTGACAGCTCTGCTGCTCTGGGCCCGGCTCTCGGGCAGAGCACCCGCGTGTCCCTGGGCTGGGGGCAGTGCCCAGGCCGGGCTTGGCAGAGCCCGTCTGCTCCTGGAGGGCTGGGGGCACTGCTCTGGTCCTGCCTGGCCCGGGTCCAGAGGGCCTGTGGAAGAAAGAAAGCCGCCATGGACCAGGGCTGAGGCTGTCGCTTCACAGGGAAACCCACCATGGAGCGGGGCTGGGGCTGTCACCCTCAGGGAAACCCACCATGGAGCGGGGCTGGGGCTGTCACCCTCAGTGAAACCCATCATGGAGCGGGGCTGAGGCTGTCGCTCCACAGGGAAACCCACCATGGAGCGTGGCTGGGGTTGTAACCGCTCAGGGAAACCCACCATGGAGCGGGGCTGGGGCTGTGACCCTCAGGGAAACCCACCATGGAGCGGGGCTGGGGCTGTAACCGCTCAGGGAAACCTGCCATGGCAGCCACCTCCAGAGGCTTTGATGTACTTGTTTCTTGGTTGAATGCCCATCAAAGACCAATCTAGCATCTTTGCAAAGGAGCATGACATGCAAGGCCATTTAAAATTGAGTCTGAACTAATTATCGAGCCTAATTAACAAAGATAAAGCCCGGGGCCGCTCCTGCCCCGGGGCGGCCAGCAGGAGCGACGGCTGGGACCTGCTGACAGCCCGGCATTGCTTGGCCCTCTTCAGTAGATGGAGAGAGTGGCACCACGAAGTAGCAAAATATTGCGCCTGATTTAAAACACCAGAGGGAAGCTGTAGAATTGAAAGCAAAATGAAGGCGTGTCAAAAGATAATAGGCGTGAAAGGGATGGCTGAAAACATATTGAATCCTAATCTTCACATTATTCTCATAAGTGTATCAGGAGAAACATGATGCTGAAAAAACCTACTAAAGGTTTTGCCATTGAAAAGGGTCACCTTCATCGTTTTGCAAGTATGTTAAACTCTTAAAAAGCAGTCGGGCATTCCTTTGTCCGGTGCTACCAATTTAATGATGAGATTTGGTACAGTGTTCCCTCCAGTACTCCACATCAAGGGAGCTGAGGGCTTAGATTCCAGGGAAGCCATGAGTTGGTAAAAGAAGTCCTCCCTTCTGTCCTAGTTCTGTAGTAAGTACTTGTCGCTGTTGAGGCAGGGACGGCAATGAAAATGACTCCTAGTTCAGAAGGCAAAGAATGATCCGAACTTCATTAACAGCTAGCGTTCCTCTTTTATAACCAGGATCGCTAAGGTGAGGTATGGCTGGTCTCAGAGTGAAAACCTTCCACACCACTGGTGCACTATGAGTAGCACACCGTGGTAGAAGATGCCTATAAACAAGATGAACAGAAGAGAGACAGTGGCTAGTTTACATGCCTCTTGGACTTTTCCCCAGGCTTAGCCTGGTAGAAATCTCTCTCCTTTTCTCTCTGACTGTTCTGAGAATATCTGTAAGTACTTAGTAAAAGAAGTCATCATTTTGCCAACAGGTGCTGATCCCTAATCCATCTGTTACACGTACATATTAAAGTACTGGCTTTTCACCAATATGAAAGTGGATGCTATATGTATAATGTTAAAGCAACGTTGCTATAAAGATATATATTTTATTTCTGCTATAAAATTAGCTTAGAGTAGTGAAATAGCGGATATAGTTACGCCTGTGGTAACTGAACTGCCTGCTTGCTTGGGATAACATCCAGTGAACGTATGATGAAGACCCCTGCTACTGACATGCCAACTGTCAGCACCTACCGTCTGTAGAAAGCATGGACCAAAGCCCAGGCGGAAGACGGTAATAAGAGCAGACTAAAACCACAGCCAAACCATGTGCATGCTCTAAAAGGGTGGACCCGAGGAGGAGCCAGGCTAAACACTCCTTGGAACATCTAAACTAGTTTGGGGGAAGGTTTAAATACGCAGAATTGCTTATACGATAGGCTGATGCAAAGAAAAGCTATGTAGAGGGGGTCTCCGAAAGAGCCGGGTGCGCTCTTGGCGGAATGCCAAGCAACCGGCCGTTAAATTTTGCTTAATTTTATATCCTATTGTCCTTTATTAAACTGCTACGTTTACCAGGAAAGTGAACCGCGTTTTTCACACATCTGTGCAGGTTTCCTGGACAGGCAATTTTTTAGTAGCAGGCTGTTGCAAAATACAACAAGCCGGCAAATTCGTACCAACACGTTCTGTTCTAGGGTAAAAACCAAAGCAACCACAACAGACTGCACCATCTTCTCCACTTATCCTACTAGGAAATCCATGCAGATTTCAATCTGACCTTCACCTCGGGGCTCTGGGCCTGTGCTGCAGGCTCACCTGCCTCTCCCTTCCCAGAATCAGCGGAGGAACAGCCAGAGCAGACAGCGGTGTTCCTCGAGGCGACGACGGGAGGAGAAGGCGGACAGGAGCAGGGCTCACGCGGGGCTGAGCAGGGAGCAGTGCCCTCGTGGCCCTGGGCCTGTTCTGCAAACTCCCCACACTCCTCTTTCTCCCACAGAGAGAGAGGACCAGCACCTGGAGGAGACTGTGGCAGTTCTGGACAGGGACTCCCCGCCGACAGCTGCCATGCGCGACAGCAAGCAGGAGGGCCCTGGTGCCCGGCAGCCAGGTGAGGGCAAAGCCGCCCTCCCACAGCCTGGCCCAGGGACGCTTGTGGCTGCTCAGCCATGCCGTGGCTGGGAGCCTCCTTCCTCCCCAAGTGGGGCCCAGCTGGGCCGGGGGGCAGCTCCTGGGACACCCGTGCCCGCAATGGCCCCTGCTCTGCAAGGCCTCCGGCCCTGCCCATCAGCCAGGCAGGCAGGCAGGCAGGCAGGGACGGAGCAGCCCTTGGGGCCGATGCTGCTGCAGCCAAAGAGCCCCGCAGAGGTGCTCATGCCCGCTGCCATTGGCTCTGTCCCCTGCAGCCTGCGTGCTGTGTCGCCGTGCAGAGGCTGACTCCTGTGCTTCCCCAGGCCCTGGCAACAGCTCCTGTGCTGCCCAGGGCACCCACGGCCGCTGCTGGCTTCTCACTCTGACTAGAACCAGCTGGGGCGTGACAGCTCTGCTGCTCTGGGCACGGCTCTCGGGCACAGCACCCGCGTGTCCCTGGGCTGGAGGCAGTGTCCAGGCCGGGCTTGGCAGAGCCCGTCTGCTCCTGGAGGGCTGGGGGCACTGCTCTGGTCCTGCCTGGCCCGGGTCTGGGGGGCCTTTGGAAGAAAGAAAGACGCCATGGAGCAGGGCTGAGGCTGTCGCTCCACAGGGAAACCCACCATGGCGCGGGGCTGGGGCTGTAACCGCTCAGGGAAACCCACCATGGAGCGGGGCTGAGGCTGTCCCCCTCAGGGAAACCCACCATGGAGCGGGGCTGGGGCTGTAACTGCTCAGGGAAACCTGCCATGGCAGCCACCTCCAGAGGCTTTGATGTACTTGTTTCTTGGTTGAATGCCCATCAAAGACCAATCTAGCATCTTTGCAAAGGAGCATGACATGCAAGGCCATTTAAAATTGAGTCTGAACTAATTATCGAGCCTAATTAACAAAGATAAAGCCCGGGGCCGCTCCTGCCCCGGGGCGGCCAGCAGGAGCGACGGCTGGGACCTGCTGACAGCCCGGCATTGCTTGGCCCTCTTCAGTAGATCGAGAGAGTGGCACCACGAAGTAGCAAAATATTGCGCCTGATTTAAAACACCAGAGGGAAGCTGTAGAATTGAAAGCAAAATGAAGGCGTGTCAAAAGATAATAGGCGTGAAAGGGATGGCTGAAAACATATTGAATCCTAATCTTCACATTATTCTCATAAGTGTATCAGGAGAAACATGATGCTGAAAAAACCTACTAAAGGTTTTGCCATTGAAAAGGGTCACCTTCATCGTTTTGCAAGTATGTTAAACTCTTAAAAAGCAGTCGGGCATTCCTTTGTCCGGTGCTACCAATTTAATGATGAGATTTGGTACAGTGTTCCCTCCAGTACTCCACATCAAGGGAGCTGAGGGCTTAGATTCCAGGGAAGCCATGAGTTGGTAAAAGAAGTCCTCCCTTCTGTCCTAGTTCTGTAGTAAGTACTTGTCGCTGTTGAGGCAGGGACGGCAATGAAAATGACTCCTAGTTCAGAAGGCAAAGAATGATCCGAACTTCATTAACAGCTAGCGTTCCTCTTTTATAACCAGGATCGCTAAGGTGAGGTATGACTGGTCTCAGAGTGAAAACCTTCCACACCACTGGTGCACTATGAGTAGCACACCGTGGTAGAAGATGCCTATAAACAAGATGAACAGAAGAGAGACAGTGGCTAGTTTACATGCCTCTTGGACTTTTCCCCAGGCTTAGCCTGGTAGAAATCTCTCTCCTTTTCTCTCTGACTGTTCTGAGAATATCTGTAAGTACTTAGTAAAAGAAGTCATCATTTTGCCAACAGGTGCTGATCCCTAATCCATCTGTTACACGTACATATTAAAGTACTGGCTTTTCACCAATATGAAAGTGGATGCTATATGTATAATGTTAAAGCAACGTTGCTATAAAGATATATATTTTATTTCTGCTATAAAATTAGCTTAGAGTAGTGAAATAGCGGATATAGTTACGCCTGTGGTAACTGAACTGCCTGCTTGCTTGGGATAACATCCAGTGAACGTATGATGAAGACCCCTGCTACTGACATGCCAACTGTCAGCACCTACCGTCTGTAGAAAGCATGGACCAAAGCCCAGGCGGAAGACGGTAATAAGAGCAGACTAAAACCACAGCCAAACCATGTGCATGCTCTAAAAGGGTGGACCCGAGGAGGAGCCAGGCTAAACACTCCTTGGAACATCTAAACTAGCTTGGGGGAAGGTTTAAATACGCAGAATTGCTTATACGATAGGCTGATGCAAAGAAAAGCTATGTAGAGGGGGTCTCCGAAAGAGCCGGGTGCGCTCTTGGCTGAATGCCAAGCAACCGGCCGTTAAATTTTGCTTAATTTTATATCCTATTGTCCTTTATTAAACTGCTACGTTTACCAGGAAAGTGAACCGCGTTTTTCACACATCTGTGCAGGTTTCCTGGACAGGCAATTTTTTAGTAGCAGGCTGTTGCAAAATACAACAAGCCGGCAAATTCGTACCAACACGTTCTGTTCTAGGGTAAAAACCAAAGCAACCACAGCAGACTGCACCATCTTCTCCACTTATCCTACTAGGAAATCCATGCAGATTTCAATCTGACCTTCACCTCGGGGCTCTGGGCCTGTGCTGCAGGCTCACCTGCCTCTCCCTTCCCAGAATCAGCGGAGGAACAGCCAGAGCAGACAGCGGTGTTCCTCGAGGCGACGACGGGAGGAGAAGGCGGACAGGAGCAGGGCTCACGCGGGGCTGAGCAGGGAGCAGTGCCCTCGTGGCCCTGGGCCTGTTCTGCAAACTCCCCACACTCCTCTTTCTCCCACAGAGAGAGAGGACCAGCACCTGGAGGAGACTGTGGCAGTTCTGGACAGGGACTCCCCGCCGACAGCTGCCATGCGCGACAGCAAGCAGGAGGGCCCTGGTGCCCGGCAGCCAGGTGAGGGCAAAGCCGCCCTCCCACAGCCTGGCCCAGGGACGCTTGTGGCTGCTCAGCCATGCCGTGGCTGGGAGCCTCCTTCCTCCCCAAGTGGGGCCCAGCTGGGCCGGGGGGCAGCTCCTGGGACACCCGTGCCCGCAATGGCCCCTGCTCTGCAAGGCCTCCGGCCCTGCCCATCAGCCAGGCAGGCAGGCAGGCAGGCAGGGACGGAGCAGCCCTTGGGGCCGATGCTGCTGCAGCCAAAGAGCCCCGCAGAGGTGCTCATGCCCGCTGCCATTGGCTCTGTCCCCTGCAGCCTGCGTGCTGTGTCGCCGTGCAGAGGCTGACTCCTGTGCTTCCCCAGGCCCTGGCAACAGCTCCTGTGCTGCCCAGGGCACCCACGGCCGCTGCTGGCTTCTCACTCTGACTAGAACCAGCTGGGGCGTGACAGCTCTGCTGCTCTGGGCACGGCTCTCGGGCACAGCACCCGCGTGTCCCTGGGCTGGAGGCAGTGTCCAGGCCGGGCTTGGCAGAGCCCGTCTGCTCCTGGAGGGCTGGGGGCACTGCTCTGGTCCTGCCTGGCCCGGGTCTGGGGGGCCTTTGGAAGAAAGAAAGACGCCATGGAGCAGGGCTGAGGCTGTCGCTCCACAGGGAAACCCACCATGGCGCGGGGCTGGGGCTGTAACTGCTCAGGGAAACCCACCATGGAGCGGGGCTGGGGCTGTCCCCCTCAGGGAAACCCACCATGGAGCGGGGCTGGGGCTGTAACCGCTCAGGGAAACCCACCATGGAGCGGGGCTGGGGCTGTCCCCCTCAGGGAAACCCACCATGGAGCGGGGCTGGGGCTGTAACCGCTCAGGGAAACCCACCATGGAGCGGGGCTGGGGCTGTCCCCCTCAGGGAAACCCACCATGGAGCGGGGCTGGGGCTGTAACCGCTCAGGGAAACCTGCCATGGCAGCCACCTCCAGAGGCTTTGATGTACTTGTTTCTTGGTTGAATGCCCATCAAAGACCAATCTAGCATCTTTGCAAAGGAGCATGACATGCAAGGCCATTTAAAATTGAGTCTGAACTAATTATCGAGCCTAATTAACAAAGATAAAGCCCGGGGCCGCTCCTGCCCCGGGGCGGCCAGCAGGAGCGACGGCTGGGACCTGCTGACAGCCCGGCATTGCTTGGCCCTCTTCAGTAGATGGAGAGAGTGGCACCACGAAGTAGCAAAATATTGCGCCTGATTTAAAACACCAGAGGGAAGCTGTAGAATTGAAAGCAAAATGAAGGCGTGTCAAAAGATAATAGGCGTGAAAGGGATGGCTGAAAACATATTGAATCCTAATCTTCACATTATTCTCATAAGTGTATCAGGAGAAACATGATGCTGAAAAAACCTACTAAAGGTTTTGCCATTGAAAAGGGTCACCTTCATCGTTTTGCAAGTATGTTAAACTCTTAAAAAGCAGTCGGGCATTCCTTTGTCCGGTGCTACCAATTTAATGATGAGATTTGGTACAGTGTTCCCTCCAGTACTCCACATCAAGGGAGCTGAGGGCTTAGATTCCAGGGAAGCCATGAGTTGGTAAAAGAAGTCCTCCCTTCTGTCCTAGTTCTGTAGTAAGTACTTGTCGCTGTTGAGGCAGGGACGGCAATGAAAATGACTCCTAGTTCAGAAGGCAAAGAATGATCCGAACTTCATTAACAGCTAGCGTTCCTCTTTTATAACCAGGATCGCTAAGGTGAGGTATGGCTGGTCTCAGAGTGAAAACCTTCCACACCACTGGTGCACTATGAGTAGCACACCGTGGTAGAAGATGCCTATAAACAAGATGAACAGAAGAGAGACAGTGGCTAGTTTACATGCCTCTTGGACTTTTCCCCAGGCTTAGCCTGGTAGAAATCTCTCTCCTTTTCTCTCTGACTGTTCTGAGAATATCTGTAAGTACTTAGTAAAAGAAGTCATCATTTTGCCAACAGGTGCTGATCCCTAATCCATCTGTTACATGTACATATTAAAGTACTGGCTTTTCACCAATATGAAAGTGGATGCTATATGTATAATGTTAAAGCAACGTTGCTATAAAAATATATATTTTATTTCTGCTATAAAATTAGCTTAGAGTAGTGAAATAGCGGATATAGTTACGCCTGTGGTAACTGAACTGCCTGCTTGCTTGGGATAACATCCAGTGAACGTATGATGAAGACCCCTGCTACTGACATGCCAACTGTCAGCACCTACCGTCTGTAGAAAGCATGGACCAAAGCCCAGGCGGAAGACGGTAATAAGAGCAGACTAAAACCACAGCCAAACCATGTGCATGCTCTAAAAGGGTGGACCCGAGGAGGAGCCAGGCTAAACACTCCTTGGAACATCTAAACTAGTTTGGGGGAAGGTTTAAATACGCAGAATTGCTTATACGATAGGCTGATGCAAAGAAAAGCTATGTAGAGGGGGTCTCCGAAAGAGCCGGGTGCGCTCTTGGCTGAATGCCAAGCAACCGGCCGTTAAATTTTGCTTAATTTTATATCCTATTGTCCTTTATTAAACTGCTACGTTTACCAGGAAAGTGAACCGCGTTTTTCACACATCTGTGCAGGTTTCCTGGACAGGCAATTTTTTAGTAGCAGGCTGTTGCAAAATACAACAAGCCGGCAAATTCGTACCAACACGTTCTGTTCTAGGGTAAAAACCAAAGCAACCACAGCAGACTGCACCATCTTCTCCACTTATCCTACTAGGAAATCCATGCAGATTTCAATCTGACCTTCACCTCGGGGCTCTGGGCCTGTGCTGCAGGCTCACCTGCCTCTCCCTTCCCAGAATCAGCGGAGGAACAGCCAGAGCAGACAGCGGTGTTCCTCGAGGCGACGACGGGAGGAGAAGGCGGACAGGAGCAGGGCTCACGCGGGGCTGAGCAGGGAGCAGTGCCCTCGTGGCCCTGGGCCTGTTCTGCAAACTCCCCACACTCCTCTTTCTCCCACAGAGAGAGAGGACCAGCACCTGGAGGAGACTGTGGCAGTTCTGGACAGGGACTCCCCGCCGACAGCTGCCATGCGCGACAGCAAGCAGGAGGGCCCTGGTGCCCGGCAGCCAGGTGAGGGCAAAGCCGCCCTCCCACAGCCTGGCCCAGGGACGCTTGTGGCAGGCGATGTGGGGCCCAGGGCAGAGGCAGGGCGAGGCGGGAGCTGCTCAGCCATGCCGTGGCTGGGAGCCTCCTTCCTCCCCAAGTGGGGCCCAGCTGGGCCGGGGGGCAGCTCCTGGGACACCCGTGCCCGCAATGGCCCCTGCTCTGCAAGGCCTCCGGCCCTGCCCATCAGCCAGGCAGGCAGGCAGGCAGGCAGGGACGGAGCAGCCCTTGGGGCCGATGCTGCTGCAGCCAAAGAGCCCCGCAGAGGTGCTCATGCCCGCTGCCATTGGCTCTGTCCCCTGCAGCCTGTGTGCTGTGTTGCCGTGCAGAGGCTGACTCCTGTGCTTCCCCAGGCCCTGTCAACAGCTCCTGTGCTGCCCAGGGCACCCACGGCCGCTGCTGGCTTCTCACTCTGACCAGAACCAGCTGGGGCGTGACAGCTCTGCTGCTCTGGGCACGGCTCTCGGGCAGAGCACCCGCGTGTCCCTGGGCTGGAGGCAGTGTCCAGGCCGGGCTTGGCAGAGCCCGTCTGCTCCTGGAGGGCTGGGGGCACTGCTCTGGTCCTGCCTGGCCCGGGTCTGGGGGGCCTTTGGAAGAAAGAAAGACGCCATGGAGCAGGGCTGAGGCTGTCGCTCCACAGGGAAACCCACCATGGCACGGGGCTGGGGCTGTAACTGCTCAGGGAAACCCACCATGGAGCGGGGCTGGGGCTGTCCCCCTCAGGGAAACCCACCATGGAGCGGGGCTGGGGCTGTAACCGCTCAGGGAAACCCACCATGGAGCGGGGCTGAGGCTGTCCCCCTCAGGGAAACCCACCATGGAGCGGGGCTGGGGCTGTAACCGCTCAGGGAAACCCACCATGGAGCGGGGCTGGGGCTGTAACCGCTCAGGGAAACCCACCATGGCAGCCACCTCCAGAGGCTTTGATGTACTTGTTTCTTGGTTGAATGCCCATCAAAGACCAATCTAGCATCTTTGCAAAGGAGCATGACATGCAAGGCCATTTAAAATTGAGTCTGAACTAATTATCGAGCCTAATTAACAAAGATAAAGCCCGGGGCCGCTCCTGCCCCGGGGCGGCCAGCAGGAGCGACGGCTGGGACCTGCTGACAGCCCGGCATTGCTTGGCCCTCTTCAGTAGATCGAGAGAGTGGCACCACGAAGTAGCAAAATATTGCGCCTGATTTAAAACACCAGAGGGAAGCTGTAGAATTGAAAGCAAAATGAAGGCGTGTCAAAAGATAATAGGCGTGAAAGGGATGGCTGAAAACATATTGAATCCTAATCTTCACATTATTCTCATAAGTGTATCAGGAGAAACATGATGCTGAAAAAACCTACTAAAGGTTTTGCCATTGAAAAGGGTCACCTTCATCGTTTTGCAAGTATGTTAAACTCTTAAAAAGCAGTCGGGCAGTCCTTTGTCCGGTGCTACCAATTTAATGATGAGATTTGGTACAGTGTTCCCTCCAGTACTCCACATCAAGGGAGCTGAGGGCTTAGATTCCAGGGAAGCCATGAGTTGGTAAAAGAAGTCCTCCCTTCTGTCCTAGTTCTGTAGTAAGTACTTGTCGCTGTTGAGGCAGGGACGGCAATGAAAATGACTCCTAGTTCAGAAGGCAAAGAATGATCCGAACTTCATTAACAGCTAGCGTTCCTCTTTTATAACCAGGATCGCTAAGGTGAGGTATGGCTGGTCTCAGAGTGAAAACCTTCCACACCACTGGTGCACTATGAGTAGCACACCGTGGTAGAAGATGCCTATAAACAAGATGAACAGAAGAGAGACAGTGGCTAGTTTACATGCCTCTTGGACTTTTCCCCAGGCTTAGCCTGGTAGAAATCTCTCTCCTTTTCTCTCTGACTGTTCTGAGAATATCTGTAAGTACTTAGTAAAAGAAGTCATCATTTTGCCAACAGGTGCTGATCCCTAATCCATCTGTTACACGTACATATTAAAGTACTGGCTTTTCACCAATATGAAAGTGGATGCTATATGTATAATGTTAAAGCAACGTTGCTATAAAGATATATATTTTATTTCTGCTATAAAATTAGCTTAGAGTAGTGAAATAGCGGATATAGTTACGCCTGTGGTAACTGAACTGCCTGCTTGCTTGGGATAACATCCAGTGAACGTATGATGAAGACCCCTGCTACTGACATGCCAACTGTCAGCACCTACCGTCTGTAGAAAGCATGGACCAAAGCCCAGGCGGAAGACGGTAATAAGAGCAGACTAAAACCACAGCCAAACCATGTGCATGCTCTAAAAGGGTGGACCCGAGGAGGAGCCAGGCTAAACACTCCTTGGAACATCTAAACTAGCTTGGGGGAAGGTTTAAATACGCAGAATTGCTTATACGATAGGCTGATGCAAAGAAAAGCTATGTAGAGGGGGTCTCCGAAAGAGCCGGGTGCGCTCTTGGCTGAATGCCAAGCAACCGGCCGTTAAATTTTGCTTAATTTTATATCCTATTGTCCTTTATTAAACTGCTACGTTTACCAGGAAAGTGAACCGCGTTTTTCACACATCTGTGCAGGTTTCCTGGACAGGCAATTTTTTAGTAGCAGGCTGTTGCAAAATACAACAAGCCGGCAAATTCGTACCAACACGTTCTGTTCTAGGGTAAAAACCAAAGCAACCACAGCAGACTGCACCATCTTCTCCACTTATCCTACTAGGAAATCCATGCAGATTTCAATCTGACCTTCACCTCGGGGCTCTGGGCCTGTGCTGCAGGCTCACCTGCCTCTCCCTTCCCAGAATCAGCGGAGGAACAGCCAGAGCAGACAGCGGTGTTCCTCGAGGCGACGACGGGAGGAGAAGGCGGACAGGAGCAGGGCTCACGCGGGGCTGAGCAGGGAGCAGTGCCCTCGTGGCCCTGGGCCTGTTCTGCAAACTCCCCACACTCCTCTTTCTCCCACAGAGAGAGAGGACCAGCACCTGGAGGAGACTGTGGCAGTTCTGGACGGGGACTCCCCGCCGACAGCTGCCATGCGCGACAGCAAGCAGGAGGGCCCTGGTGCCCGGCAGCCAGGTGAGGGCAAAGCCGCCCTCCCACAGCCTGGCCCAGGGACGCTTGTGGCTGCTCAGCCATGCCGTGGCTGGGAGCCTCCTTCCTCCCCAAGTGGGGCCCAGCTGGGCCGGGGGGCAGCTCCTGGGACACCCGTGCCCGCAATGGCCCCTGCTCTGCAAGGCCTCCGGCCCTGCCCATCAGCCAGGCAGGCAGGCAGGCAGGCAGGGACGGAGCAGCCCTTGGGGCCGATGCTGCTGCAGCCAAAGAGCCCCGCAGAGGTGCTCATGCCCGCTGCCATTGGCTCTGTCCCCTGCAGCCTGCGTGCTGTGTCGCCGTGCAGAGGCTGACTCCTGTGCTTCCCCAGGCCCTGGCAACAGCTCCTGTGCTGCCCAGGGCACCCACGGCCGCTGCTGGCTTCTCACTCTGACTAGAACCAGCTGGGGCGTGACAGCTCTGCTGCTCTGGGCACGGCTCTCGGGCACAGCACCCGCGTGTCCCTGGGCTGGAGGCAGTGTCCAGGCCGGGCTTGGCAGAGCCCGTCTGCTCCTGGAGGGCTGGGGGCACTGCTCTGGTCCTGCCTGGCCCGGGTCTGGGGGGCCTTTGGAAGAAAGAAAGACGCCATGGAGCAGGGCTGAGGCTGTCGCTCCACAGGGAAACCCACCATGGCGCGGGGCTGGGGCTGTAACTGCTCAGGGAAACCCACCATGGAGCGGGGCTGGGGCTGTCCCCCTCAGGGAAACCCACCATGGAGCGGGGCTGGGGCTGTAACCGCTCAGGGAAACCCACCATGGAGCGGGGCTGGGGCTGTCCCCCTCAGGGAAACCCACCATGGAGCGGGGCTGGGGCTGTAACCGCTCAGGGAAACCCACCATGGAGCGGGGCTGGGGCTGTAACCGCTCAGGGAAACCCACCATGGAGCGGGGCTGGGGCTGTCCCCCTCAGGGAAACCCACCATGGAGCGGGGCTGGGGCTGTAACCGCTCAGGGAAACCTGCCATGGCAGCCACCTCCAGAGGCTTTGATGTACTTGTTTCTTGGTTGAATGCCCATCAAAGACCAATCTAGCATCTTTGCAAAGGAGCATGACATGCAAGGCCATTTAAAATTGAGTCTGAACTAATTATCGAGCCTAATTAACAAAGATAAAGCCCGGGGCCGCTCCTGCCCCGGGGCGGCCAGCAGGAGCGACGGCTGGGACCTGCTGACAGCCCGGCATTGCTTGGCCCTCTTCAGTAGATCGAGAGAGTGGCACCACGAAGTAGCAAAATATTGCGCCTGATTTAAAACACCAGAGGGAAGCTGTAGAATTGAAAGCAAAATGAAGGCGTGTCAAAAGATAATAGGCGTGAAAGGGATGGCTGAAAACATATTGAATCCTAATCTTCACATTATTCTCATAAGTGTATCAGGAGAAACATGATGCTGAAAAAACCTACTAAAGGTTTTGCCATTGAAAAGGGTCACCTTCATCGTTTTGCAAGTATGTTAAACTCTTAAAAAGCAGTCGGGCAGTCCTTTGTCCGGTGCTACCAATTTAATGATGAGATTTGGTACAGTGTTCCCTCCAGTACTCCACATCAAGGGAGCTGAGGGCTTAGATTCCAGGGAAGCCATGAGTTGGTAAAAGAAGTCCTCCCTTCTGTCCTAGTTCTGTAGTAAGTACTTGTCGCTGTTGAGGCAGGGACGGCAATGAAAATGACTCCTAGTTCAGAAGGCAAAGAATGATCCGAACTTCATTAACAGCTAGCGTTCCTCTTTTATAACCAGGATCGCTAAGGTGAGGTATGGCTGGTCTCAGAGTGAAAACCTTCCACACCACTGGTGCACTATGAGTAGCACACCGTGGTAGAAGATGCCTATAAACAAGATGAACAGAAGAGAGACAGTGGCTAGTTTACATGCCTCTTGGACTTTTCCCCAGGCTTAGCCTGGTAGAAATCTCTCTCCTTTTCTCTCTGACTGTTCTGAGAATATCTGTAAGTACTTAGTAAAAGAAGTCATCATTTTGCCAACAGGTGCTGATCCCTAATCCATCTGTTACACGTACATATTAAAGTACTGGCTTTTCACCAATATGAAAGTGGATGCTATATGTATAATGTTAAAGCAACGTTGCTATAAAGATATATATTTTATTTCTGCTATAAAATTAGCTTAGAGTAGTGAAATAGCGGATATAGTTACGCCTGTGGTAACTGAACTGCCTGCTTGCTTGGGATAACATCCAGTGAACGTATGATGAAGACCCCTGCTACTGACATGCCAACTGTCAGCACCTACCGTCTGTAGAAAGCATGGACCAAAGCCCAGGCGGAAGACGGTAATAAGAGCAGACTAAAACCACAGCCAAACCATGTGCATGCTCTAAAAGGGTGGACGCGAGGAGGAGCCAGGCTAAACACTCCTTGGAACATCTAAACTAGCTTGGGGGAAGGTTTAAATACGCAGAATTGCTTATACGATAGGCTGATGCAAAGA